>NC_072433.2:79355000-79500000 GCF_028878055.3 Symphalangus syndactylus
CAGATGCAAATAATTAAGGCACTAGTCATTTGCAAAGGAGGCTTCAGGTCAGGGTCATTTCATTATAAAACTTCAGCCTGGCTTATACGATAAAACAAGATATAAGTATAATCTACTTGACCAGGATATTTCCTAAGAGACTTTCCTTTATCTTTTTCTATAGATTTTATTATTCTTACCCATTATTTTCATTAAATAAGACTCTTTCAACTTATTTATGTAATCTATTTTTTATTTTTAAAAATATTAATTGTCCAGTTTTTAATTTAAACTGCTTGATAAAATGATCACTAGGAAATACCAGAAATTCTTTAAGACATTTAAAATGGCATTTTAAAATTTCTAAAACATATTCTTTGAACTCAGGTGCTTTATCTTTTTTCCTCTTAGACTACTTCATTTGAGGTAACCGATGACTTTCTTAAACAGAATATTTTACAAAATGTTTCATTTTTATATTTATTTTGTAATTGACTAAGAAATCCAAATGTATTAATGCTTTCAAAATAATATGCTATCCTTTAAAAGTGAAAGCTAGTATACTGGTATATGATTGAAAAAAAAAGTTGCTCTGAAAAGTTGAATATGAGCATTTAATAAAAGTATTTTATAAAAATTCTCTAACACATTCAATTATAAACAGTTTAAGAAGATGAATGGTCCTAAAGTATGTATCTTGGTACTTTTTTAGCTGTGGTGTTTGGGAGAAAACATACCAATTAAAGGAGGATATAGACACTGTAGTATATTTTACAAATTGCACAAAAAATTAAGCAAGCAGAGGCACTGTGTGAGGGACAAATCTGTTTCTGACCAAATCTTTATTAAGGTGAAGTCTAGCTACATGATTCTTGAAAAGGAAGACTGATAGTATTCTCAAGAGGTTTGTTTCCCTTTTGGGTCAATGTGTTTCCCAAGGTTTGATAAGAGCAAATTAATTGTAAATTAAGGCGTGCGTGTGTGTGTATACATACACACGTGTAAACATACATATACACACATATGTGTAAACAAAACAGGATCAATCCAATAGTCTCAAATTAAGAGGGACAGTGGCTCAAAGCCCTAGAATAAATCCACTCTACATGGAGCCCTTTATGAAATTGATCTGCCTCTTGATATTAAAGGCAAATTCTTGGTAGAATTGTTACCAGATTAAAAACAAAGCAGAACAAAAATGAGCCAGGGTTGGAAGGGCACTGGCTCAACTGCTGAAAGTGTTACTTGGGATTTGTGAATGAATAGAAACCATTCAAATTAATTTATTTTTATTATTATACCAGAATTTCATAAATAAAGGGGCATTTCTGTTTAATGTATCAAGGTGGTATTTCATGAAGGCTCATAACAATGGGATTTTTCCTCTGAGGTGCCCTTTTTGCATTTTTTTTTCCATTCCCCATACATATCTCCAGATATCGCCTACATCCTATTTCACTCCCCTCTACACAGTTGGTGTATAGTAGAGATCACATTCAGGTGCTTGGGATTCAATGTATCAAATTTGATATTCCTTCTGTTTCATCATACACTAAAGCATTTGAATATTATAAAGTCTATTAAAAAGAAAAATTCAGTCAGCCCTTATTTTAGCTTGTCAACAAAGATACTCTGAATGCCAATCCACTTCCGGAAATTATCTTATCATTAATTCAGAATTGCAAAAATACAGCTTATCATACAAATAGTTTATCAGTAGTAAGTCATAAAAACTAAGTCTTAGAATAAGAGCCTGCAAAAATAATCACTTTTCACATTTCCAGCAGTCCTATGTAAAATTTGACATTTCTATAACTTTGAAAATGACTTCTTGGCAAATTGTTTTGGCAGATTTCCCTAAATGAGGTAAATATGCCCTTAACAATAATTTGATATTATCGGAAAAAGCATACTTTTTCGTAAATAGAATACAGATTTATAAACTAGGTCCCAAAAGTCAGTACTTTAACAAGTAGATTTTTTTTACTCAAAATTTTATTTCAGCATATATGAAAATATATTCCTAGAAAAAAATACTTAGAAACAATTTAAAATTTCATGTTTTTTTCAGGCAAGTTAAGTTATTTATCCAAGATCATGTAGCTAGAAAAAAATTAGAATGTAGATCTCTGACTTCCAGTCCACTTTCCTGTACAGCATTGAGTTTAGTCTACTTCCATTCTTTAGATCTCAATAAACATGCTTTCTTCTCAGACCCATCATTCTCTTCACATCTATTAAATAACTCTGGGAATTGTATAAATATTTTTATCTTATTAAGAGTTACCATTTCCAGAGCATTTTGGTATTTATTGATTCCAAATACTCCACCAAACTAGTAAGAATAGACTTTCCCTCAATTATACAGACAATTTTTTTTCTATTTTATGTTTCAAAATATGAGCATGAAACACAGTAAAAAGAGATCAACAAATGTGGGTTAAGCAAATTTTTGCATTAGTTAAACAAACACACACACACACAATTTTGCTTTAACAAATGCACTCATTTTTTGCATGGCTACGTTCTTTTATATACTCTCATTCTTACATATGCTGCCATAAGCAGAATGTCCAGGACATGGCTGACATATTACAGTAAAGAAGGAAAATGAAGCTACTATTTAACAATTATTTTCTTCTGAGTCAAAGTATATTTTATGTTATATGCTTACATACATGCAAGTGTGTTATATAACCTGTTATATACCTAATACATGTGTATATGTGTATATGCACACACACACACACACACTGGAACACTTTTTCATTTAATGTTGGTGCTTGAAAATGAGAATGCAGACAGAAACAGGTAAACAGCACTCTTTCTATGCGGCATTTAATTATTGTCAACAGAGTAGTAAATTTACTTACAAATTAAGCACAGTGAAGAAACAGAATATTATGCTGGAATTTGAATAACAATATATCACCTGACTGGTTGTGATGCATTAAATAGAATCAGGAGATTCTATTGGCTCTGTGATAGGACTATTAACTGACCTACAAGAATAAAAGCACAATGTAGATATCTAATTCCTTTGCTCCTTGCCCTAGTGAACATTTTTCAAGAGAGCTAACCAGTTAGAATCATTGATTTTCCTCTCTGCTATTCTAATATTCTCACCAAGATACTAGCTTATTTCTATTAGCATGACTCCATTAAATCTTATCATCTAGCAAAGAGGTAACATGCTTGGTAAAGAAGTAAATAGAAGTTCAGGAATACCACAAATCATAACTTGCCATTTCTGTAGTTATCTAATTTGTTATGTCTGACAAAATGATCTTAGAACTTTGATGTTAGATATAGAATATTTTTCTGAACCTATTTTGTTTCTTTCCCTACCACTGAAGACTTTTCTTTCCTTTTCCTATCAGTGAACATTTTACATAATCTAGTTGAACAGTTGTTTGTGTATGTTTTATTTGTTTGAAATAAAATTATTGCCTTTAAATTTGTCTTTGATGATCAAAAAAATTGAAAACAAAAGCAAAACCCCAATCCAACTCATCAGAACTCTGGGACTTGTGCTTCCTGTTTATATCTCCTCTGTGGTTGTAGAGTTTTAATTTCCTACCACACTATTGATTGAAAAATCATACAATGTGGTACATTTACATACTAAAGAAAGTGTGTTGGTTGGTTTACAAAGTTGAATCTTTTAAACTGTTAGGCACTTTCTTCACACTCTCTCTAGTTCTTAGTAATTTGTTTTTTGTTAGTATTTTGTTTCATTTGCTTCTGCTTCCTCCTCCAGATCTATGAAAAGTAAGAAGTGCCAAAATTTAGAAGGAGTTAAAAATTGAATAAACTATGAATAGTTTTTATTCTTTTTAGATGACACATCTTTGCTTACTTAACAATGGGGAAAACAGGTATTTTTTTTTTTAAAGCTTGCCAGTGTTTGTAATCTCTTACCCTTAAAAATAGCCATTTAGCATCAAATGAAACATCAATAATAAATATTTGAATTGGTCAATAGATGAGATGTGTTTTGGATTTTCGCAAGTTGAATTATTTCAACTCATGTACAACTTCTATGGGTTGGCCGTATCTTGTGTGTATGTGCTGTTTTCAGCTTAACCA
This sequence comes from Symphalangus syndactylus, assembly GCF_028878055.3. NCBI lineage: Eukaryota > Metazoa > Chordata > Mammalia > Primates > Hylobatidae > Symphalangus > Symphalangus syndactylus. The sequence continues at coordinate 79,359,069 of NC_072433.2, forward strand.
GAGGAAGCAGTGACATCCATGAGTAGTCTATTTCCATGTCCCTCTGTGTAAGCTACACTAATCAAAGAAATTCACTTACCCACCAAAAACTACAGCTAAAAGATGTTAAGAATATGTTGTCCAAGTGATAATTTCAGTGGAAAATCTGTGAAAATCATGTACGATTTCTTCTGATATGTTGCACAAAATTTGAAGGGCAAATAGAAGGTCTTAAAAAACAGGTAACATTTAGAGACATTACAGACGTGTCATTCTCTCCACCTTTTTATCAAAATTATTCTCATTTTTTGGCCAATAGTCACCAATCTCCAATTTCATGGAGGAAGATTGTTAAGTAGGATATTGTATTTTGTCATTTAATGTAATGGCATAAAAATCAGAATAGGGAGTTCAGAAATAAACCCACACATATATAGGTAACTGATTTTTAAGGAGTGCTAAGAATGTATAAGAAGATAGGAACAGTCTTTAACAAACGATTCTGGGAAAACTGGATATCCACTTGGAAATGAATGAAATAAAATTAGACCATTATACCACACAAAAAAATCAACTCAAAAGTGGATTAGAGATTTACACGTAAAACATAAAACTGTAAAATGTCTAGAAGAAAACATAGGGGAAAACGTTATGGCATTGGTCTTTGCAATGATTTCTTAGGTACAACACCAAGCAACAAAAACAAAAATAGACAAGTGAAATTAGCTGGGTGTGGTGACAGGAGCCTGTAGTCCCAGCTACTCGGGAGGCTGAGGCAGGAGAATTGCGTGAATGAACCTGGGAGGTGGAGCTTGCAGTCAGCCGAGATCGTCCCACTGTACTCCAGCCTGGGCAACAGAGCAAGACTCCTTCTCGAAAAAAAAAAAAAAAAAATAGACAAATGCACATCAAACTAAAAACTTCTCAAAAAAAAAAAAAAAACAACAGACAAAAAGACAACCTACAATGAATATTTACAAACTATATATCTAATAAAAGGTTAGTTTCCAAAATATATAAGAAATAGCAATAACTCAATAGCAAAAAAACAACCAATTAAAAATGGACAAAGAACTTGAATGACATTTCTCCAAAACAGACATGCAAATGGCCAGCAGGCATATGAAAAGATGCTGAACATCAATAATCTGATAATCAGAGAAATGCAAATCAAAACCACAGAGAGCTCTCACCTCACACTTGTAAGGATGGCCACTATTTAAAAAAAAAAAGAAAAGAACAGCTATTGGCAAGAATGCAGAGAAACTGGAACCCTCATGTACTGCTGGTGGGAATGCAAAAGGGTGTAGCCGCTATGGAAAACAATTATGGAGGTTCTTCAAAAAATTAAAAATAGAACTATCATATGATCTGACAATCCTACTTCTGGTTATTTATTCAAAATAATTAAAATCAGGATCTCAAAGAGCTAATTGCACTTCTGTGTTCATTGTAGCATTATTTACAATAGACAAGATATGGACAAAACCTAAATTCCCATCAAAAGAAAAATAAAGACAATGTGGCATATGCTTACAGTGGAATATTATTCAGCCTCAAAAAAGAAGGAAATCCGGCAATATGTGACAATATGGATGAATCTGGAGGATATTATGCTAAGTGAAATAAACGTCACTGAAGGATGCATGCTACATGACTATACATATGAGGTGTCTAAAATAGTCAAATACAGAAACAGAGAGTAGAATACTGGTTGTCAGCAGCTTGAGGGGATAGGGAAAATGGAGATTTGCTATTCACTGTGTATAAAGTTTCAGTTTTGCAAGATGAAAAAGTTCTAGAGATCTGCTGCATAACACTGTGCCTACAGTTAACAATATGGTATTGTGCACTTGAAAATGTGTTAGCATGCTAGACCCCATGTGAAATATTTCTACCATAATAGAAAAATAAATAAAAAATTTTTCTTCTGCATGAAGTAACTTGGCACAAACCATTTTGGTGAATTGTACCATGGAAGATTATGTATTAAATTCCAGCTAAAATAGAAGTAAAAGAAGGCAAATAATTTTGATCAGCATAGATAGAGGCTATATGTACCTGGGAAAGCATGTTAATGACGTTTACTGGTGCCCTTTTCTGCTAGAGATCTGTACACAGAGGGTAAAATATTCTGAAACTGAGAAGTCTTGACTGTTGATATTCACTCCCTTGAAGACATTTTAAATAAGCACCTTCTGTTTAAAACATCTTTTATTTCATATACTATTTCACAAGATCTTGAAGTATACATAAATGGCAGATTCGTGAAAATAACTAAATAGACTGACTTATTAATGAAAGTATAATTTTCATCATAGGAAAGTAATTTTTAAACTTTCTAACTATAGTCAGAAATTTGACCTAATTTTAGATTTATACTATTACAAATGGTATGGCACACATTGCATTGTTGTACATGTATTCCTGATCTGTTACTTAATTTTTTGTTGATTTTTTTCATAAATAAGTTATAAATATTTATATTCCAATGCAAATACTCTAATATGATATTTTAAAGATTTAAATCTAAGTGTAATTGCAGTCAGGTCTGAACTTTGTAAATAGACTAGCAACTCCTCTTTGTGAAACACAGGGACTGCTTGTTATTTTCATTATCACATACTACCTGCAACTCCATCACTGAAGAATCACTTTCTAAGTTAAAATACTGCTCCCTATAGGTGTCTCATTAAATTATAATCAATCGGTGTTCTATTAGTAAAAGCCAGTTAATATGGTTTGGCTGTGTCCCCACCCAAAATCTCATCTTCAATTATAATCACCATAATTACCAAATGTCAAGGATGGGACCAAAGGTGGAGGTAATAGGATCATGGAGTGGTTTCCCTCATGCTGTTCTGGTGGTAGTGAGTGAGTCTCATGAGATCTGATGGGTTTATAAGCATCTGCATTTCCCCTCCTTACACTTCGCCTTCTTGCCGCCCTCTGAAGAAGGTTCCTTTCTTCCCCTTTGTCCTCTGCCATGATTTTAAGTTTCCTGAGGCTTTCCCAGCTGTGTGGAACTGTCAGTCAATTAAACCTGTTTTCTTTATAAATTACCCAGTCTTGGCTATTTCTTCATAGCAGCGTGAGAATGGATTAACACAGTAAATTGGTACTGGGAGTGGGGTGCTGTTGTAAAGATACCCGAAAATACAGAAGTGACTTTAGAACTGGGTAATGGGCAGACGTTGGAACAGTTTGGAGGACTCTGAAGAAGACAAGAATGATTTGGGAAAGTTTGGAACTTCCTAGAGACTTTTTGAATGGCTTTGACCATAATGCTGATAATATGGGCAATGAAGTCCAGGCTGAGATAGTCTTAGATGGAGATGAGGAACTTCTTGGGAACTAGAATAAAGGTCACTCTTGCTATGCTTTAGCAAAGAGACTGGCAGCATTTTGCTCCTGTCCTAGATATCTGTGGAACTTTGAACTTGAGAGAGATGATTTAGGGTGTCTGGTGGAAGAAATTTCAAAGTGGCAAAGGGAAAGTGAGCTCTCATGAGATCTGATGGATTTATAAGTGTCTGGCATTTATTTCCCCTGCTTGCACTTCTCCTTCCTACTGCCCTGTGAAGAAGGTGCCTTTCTTCCCCTTCACCTTGTGTCGTGATTGTAAGTTTCCTGAGGCCCTTCCAGTAATGTGGAACTGTGAGTCAATTAAAACTCTTTTCTTTATAAATTACCCACTTTTTGGTATTTCTTCATAGCAGTGTGAGAACAGACTAATACATCAATTTGTTGAGTTTTTTTTAAAGTTGACAACAGGTATAAATCAAAGCACTGAGGAAATAGATATTTTGTAGAGTAGAGAGGACAATTTCCATTTCTAGAAAAAACTGGAAGTGGTTAATGAAAAAATTTGTCAACATCTTTAGGGGTTTTAACTTAATCAGAAAACAATGAGAAGTCACTGACATATATTAAGTAATAAAAAAATGTGATTACTTCTGCATTTAAGGAGGACTTAAACTACGCCCATTTAGTTAAATTAGGATTCAAAGACTGGCTGTGGGCAAACCTGATGAGCCATGACCAGCGGGCCAAGGGGTTTACTGCACATCCTTCATCCTGCTAACTGGCCCACAACATCCACTGGGCATTTGCATTGATTTATATGAGTTTGATTTATCTTTATTTGGTTGATTGTTTTCCTGAAGGAAAAAAAAGAATTCTGGTGAGAAATGAATGAGAGAAGAGATGGGAAAAGATAGGGAATGGACAGAAGCGAACAAAGTCTGTTTCTCTTGAGCCCGTTTCTAGGTATGGACATAGAAGTCACTTGACTTTGTTGAGCTTTGGTCAAAATGAGGATAACATGAAGATTCTACAAATTCTGGAGATAAGTCCAGAAATCAGAGTTTTTGTATAGGTAAAATAAGCAGGTCAACAACAACCAAAAAATTTAATCTATTTCTATCTTGTTGAAGTTTACTTCTATTTGTCAGAGATAAATATCTAAAGAGATGCAAAGAAGGTATTATTATCTGCTTTCATGGTAATCATTTTCTAATAGGAATCAAGGAAAATAAATGCAAATGTCACCAAACCCCACAGGTCTGAACAGGGATATAGACTACTATGCATGTTTTATCATATATTAGTGTTTAGTTTAAGGATAGACATTTTCTTAGAGGTGCCTTTCTTTCCTTCATTCTTCACGGAGATGCTGTGCACTGGATTCCTCATGCTCCACTGACTTAGAAATGCTTTATACATTAATTTTTCCTGTGTCTTCAGGCCTTCTTCTCCTCCTTCATTTAAGTCTTCAACAGTTTCTATAAAAAAAAGACAACTTTACAAATCACAGTTTCTTGCCCCTCCCCCTCCCATCAAATGACTACTATTCAAAGTCATCCTTGATTGAAAAATTTGTGTATATTCTCTCATTTTCATTTCCCATTACCAAATGACATTTAGTATTCTATTATGCTTATGCTACTACTACTCTTTTGAAAATACTTTCCTGAAATACGCATATCTCCAATCAGCAATAGTTTTTGGATCTTACCTGCCCTGACTTCTCTGTGCTCTTCACCACTTTGCACTACTTGGGATTCTCACTTTGCTTGACTTTCAGTCATCATTTTCTCTTGCTTCTCTATTAACCTGGCTATCCTTTTCAAGTCTTCTTTTCTGGCTCCTTCCTTTCCATGGAGTGTTTAAATACAGATAATTTCTAGATTTTCATCTTTTTGTGCATAATCTCCCTGCAGTATCTCATCCACTGGCGGATATCAAGTACCATCCACTTACTACAGATGCCATACAGTTCTCTTATATTGACCTCTCTCCTGAATGTATTATCTGTATTTATACCAAGATAGGTGCATAACTTGCATTTGAAAGCAAAATTAATATGATCTAACAAAATTAAATCTTCATATTGCATTCTCTGTCTCCAAGATAGAAACAGTGGAATCAACCTTGGCTAATGATTCTCCTTCACATCCTATATTTAATAATTGCCAAATTCTATTACTTCTATCACAGAAATGTTCACAATATCTGATTTTCCCTCTCATTTATTGTAGATGTCCTTAGCCTCATTCAAGCATTCCATGTAGAGACACTACTTGTCTGGGATGGAGGATCTTGCATTTGAATTAAGGAGACATAACTACTAATGAGTAACAATGTGTGTCAAGGTAAGCACAAGGAACTTTGGAAGGCTAGATGAGGACATTTATCCAATATGCCTTTCTTCCCTGATCTTGGCTTTTGCAATAGTCTCCTCACTTCTCTCCTGGTCAGCAAAATTTCCTCCTCATCCATGCTCCAACCTTCTTTCCTATTGCCTCCAGAGTATTCTTCCACAGAAACTGCATGATTCAGCTTCACTTATTAAAAATCTCTTTGGGGTTCCCATTTTCTAAGCAGGAATTTATAATCTGGGTTTTAGATTTCTATGACATCCCGTGAGAATGAATAACAAATTGTGGATATACACATGTGTATTTTTGGGACAAGGTCAACACATGCTGAACCACCAAAATTTAAACACCACCAACCAAAAATATAAAACACACGCTCCTGTAATCTGTACATTCAATTGTACATTTTACTTATATTTTACTTATCCAGCTCCTTTTATTTCTTCTCCCCATTAAATCAATCCTATTCCCAGGTACATCAAACATTTCCCAGATACTCTTGATGTTTTAATGCTTTTCTGATTTTGTACATGCTGTTACATAACTTAGAAGGGAATTGTCTATCAATCAACATAACATGTTTCTATGGATTGAAGACTAATTAGAGCATTATAATAAGAAGCCCCAGGAGTGTTTGCCACTAGAACATCTCTGTTTTACAATATTTTTGTCCAATTTTGATAAGTTGTAGTTATCAAATGATACAATTTAATCCACATATGATATAATTTAGTCCTCTACAACTGTCAGATAGTTCTCATTGATTTTGTTTTCTGATAAGGGACTAGCACATCTCAGTTGCTTAAAAAAATCCTTAGTGCTTAGTATATTGCCTGATGCATGAAAGTCGCTCAATACAAGTTAGTTGAATGAATTAATAAATGCAGAAGAAATGCAGAGGCTATGTCTTGGGCAAGACCATGTTTCTGACATTAATTCTGGTGAGAGGAGGGAAAAAGTAAAGCATGGGCAATTTTAGCAATAAATGATGTGTTTGAAATAAAGAAATAAATTCTTAAGAGTATAAATATGAGGCCCAGCTTGATTCAAGTGTGTATTAGGAACTTCTGAGAAAATAAACGCTAACCTTCAATAAAATGCTGGAGGGAGATAATTGCTCACTGGTTGGATTCTGTACCATTTATTTTTCTCATCTGCCAGTCCCTAATATATTTTAGTAAAGGTGCTGTATACTAAGTGCTAAAGAAAATAATTTTTTGAGACTTAATCCTAAATGTTTTGAAAGCCAATAAAGAAGATACTGTAACAGTACAGGAGTAAGGGTTGTAGCTCAGAGTAAAGCCATGGAGATAATGAGAACAACACAGTGCCTAGACATTTACAGGGAAAACTCACTTAAATCCAGTGGTGGCTGAATGTGAAAACTGATCAAAAGACAAAGTAAAGATGATAACCAGATGGAAGTCAGCTGTGCTGCCTGTGGTATTCAGAATGATGAAGAAAGTGTGTTTGTGTGGTGGAGAAAGGTAAGGAGTAGCATAATGAAATCTTTATTGGACCCTATGAAGGGCTCAATTTAAAATACTATATAAGCAAACGAGTTGATTTAGAGTAACTTTGTTTTAAAGTCTATATGAAATAAGCTATAAGATACGGGCACATCAGTAAATGCAAGAATGATTAATTAAAAGGATAATGTGGTAGTCATTGTACATGTATTATTTACTGAGTCCTTATTTATGTGCTAGGCATGGTACTGAACATCATCTCTTTTAATTTCCCAACAACCCTATGAGGAAGGTATTTTTATTATCTCAGTATTACAAGTAAGGAAACTGAGGCTTAGAGATACTAAGAAACTTGCCCAAAGTCACATGGCTGAAATGAAGCAGAGCAGGAACATGGATATGGGAACTTTTATGCAGCCTTCCAGGTTTTCAATTAATACCATTATATTCTTCCTTCTTACGCTATTGAATAAACAATTCTAGATTTACTTGTATGTGTTTTTAAGGTTTTAATAACATTTTAGTAATGGATTTAATATTGAGAGTTTATTAAAGATTGTGTCCAATAGTTCAGACAGACAGTATGAAAGAGTATCTGTTCTCTTGCATTGCTGAGAGTTTGTTCTCCACTGCTATGTTTTCATTTGAATAGATTTTCCTTATAAATACAGTTTAAGTACAGCACTGCATAGTCTATCTTAACATTTGAACTGCTTTTTAAAGCTACTTTAATGGGTATTCTCCCTAATTATGTTTCTTTTTATCTCAATATTTATAATTCTATAGATCTAATCTTTTTATAATTGCATTTTGATTTGTGCAATCTATCTGCATATTTGAGTTCGCTCTCATTCCAAAGTTTCTTTAGGACTAATTATGGTGTGTGTGTGTGTGTATGTGTATGTTTGGAGTTAATAAGCTTAGATACTAGGGGGGAAAACACTGGAAAGATTATACCACAGATAATTAATAAAAATCAATTAGTTTGTTAATGAGTACTCTGTCAGTACCCAAGGTGCTGGAAACCAGCTGGGGGAAGGAAATCAGGATCCCTGAATAGGACATTTAGAATGCTTGAGTCCTGCTGAGAATTTGAGAGGAAATAACTATAAGAAGCACTACTTGGGTTAAAACTGGCTAAATTTCCTCTTGAGATTGCAATTCCTCCAGCTAATAAATCTAGTAAAAAAGTGATTCACCTTTAGTGTATGCCATAAAGCATTTTCTGAGGCCTTAAGTACATTGCTCACTGCCCTGTATTAAAAACAAACCCATAGTTGTAAATGTCAATGACTAAGAATATTATAGCCCTTGCATCTTTCTTATGTTAGTAGAAGAGCTGGAGGCACCCATTACCTCTTCTATGACTTTTTACATTGTGTTTATGTAAATGGCAAAAGTCAAACATGAGCTGACAGGGAAATACAAAATCTGTCTTCCAATGGTCCTTGGACGAAAAAGCAGAAAATTCTAGTGATAGCAACTGACTTTCATCAAAAGTTTTTTTCAGAACAACTCATTCTTTCTATTGTTAATTGTATCTGTGTTAAGGTTATACTTTCTCTTCCAACGTAATTATGAATTATTTATGGGAGTAATGCAGAAGAGGGGATTTGCATAGAAATAAATTAAATAAATTTAGCTTACCACAGGGTGACCACTTAAAACTATTATTTCCGTTTCATGTATCTTCTTCTAAGAATTGAGGAAGAAAAGCTAAAGGTATTCTAGTAGATTCATAGCTTTCATACAAATTTGTATATACAGTTTTATTGTAAATATCTTTCACAAGTATCCTATAATTGTCATAAATGTCAATATGACTGCTAAACAGCCTCTCTTTTGGATAAAGAATAGAGGCTAAAAGATGTTTATAATTTTGGTTACCTTTTTATAACAGAAGTGTTCGATAGTCTATGAAGTGAATTAATAGTATGGTATAAAATGTATGAAATTTCTGTTGAAAAGTTGTACCTAATAACTCCCTCTCAGTATGAGGTCACAGAGGTAGAAGATCATTGATTTAACTTACTCAACTCTTTAACTCTCATAGATAACATATTCCTTTAATTACCTGCAAAATGTCTGGGTAGTGAAACAGAGGTCATACATTAGTAGGAGAGAAAATACACTGAATACAAATAAAAGATTCTTTAAGCATGTCTATTTTTAGTCAACTAAATAAGCTAATGCTTTTTTGCTCCTCACATATATGTTACTACAGTTCCTTTTATAATATGCACAACTATGTGCTAAAAACTGCATTTGTACAATCAGAAAAAGTGGTATCTATACCAGTTTAAGTAAATCAGATTATGGTTTCCTTTTCAGCACTCTCTTAATGTGGAGATATTTCCTCTAGTACATTTTTAATTACAAGGCAATAGTAGTAGTCTCAATTCCCTGACCTTACATTTCTTTTAAAGCATGAGATTTTTCAAATGTTCTCGCTGCCAGGTACATATAAAATGCAATTATGCTGTCTTTCAAAATATTTTGAAAAATGAAGAATGCATCTTATATTTATTTTAGAAATATAGCTATGTTCACACACACTAATGAGGAAGTCATCTGTGAATAGGTAAATTGTTGGAGCACATATATTGATAGATTTATAATATCCCATTTAACTTTTGCAATATCCCATCAAGAAATTGAATATTACTTAATGAACACTGTAGTCCCACCTTATTCGCCAGGAATATGTTCCAAGGCCCCCAGTGGATGCCTGAAATTGTAGATAGTATCAAGCATATATAATATGCTACATTTTTTCCATCTGATAAGTGACTAATGGATGGGTAGCATGAACAGTGTAGGTATGCTAGACAAAGAGATGAGTCACTTCCTGGATGGGATGAGCAGGAGGGTATCAGGTTTCATATGGCTACTTAGAATGGCACACAATTTAAAATTTATGAATTTTTATATCTGAAATATTTCATTTAATATTTTCAGATCCCAGTTGACTTCAGGTAACTGAAACCACAGAAAGTGAAACTGAAGATAAGGGAGGACTACAGTAGCTGTGTGACTTTTTCACAAAATTAATTATTATAATCAAAGAACAAAATACTGAAGTACTCAAGTATGTTTGAATCTTAGGGTTCTGGACCGTTTTCCTTTCTCAGTTTTCTATCTCAGAGTGTAAGAGTACATATAGACTGAAAATGACATAAATACAATAAAAAGAAAAAGATATAAAAAGTCTTTACTAATTGATTAAAATGAAAAGGTTAAAGACCACGTGGAAATCAAGTTATATTTATGAGTTCTGAGAATGACAACATGTTCAGAAGGAAATAGTTTTAATTCTATGAATTTAAAGTTTCTATTTCTAGTTTTTGAATGTAAATCTTTGAATATTGTCCTTAGTTTTGTTTTCTTGTTGTTTTATTTTATTTTTAATTGACACATCAGAATTGTACATATTTATGGGGTACACTATGATGCTTTGATGTAGGTATACAAAGTAGATGAAGAAGACACAAGTACATGGAAATATATTCCACATTCATGGATTTTTTTTCAAATGCTAATTGTATTTATTTTAGAAATGTAGAAATAGTCACAAATAGAAATTAGTATTTGATAAGTGCTGTGTCTCTGTATTAAATTAGCTCACCTGATTATGTGAATCATTTCATGTTTGATTTAGTTGATATGACTGGTCAATATTAATATTGTAAATATTATATACCATTCTCATATCGTGCTAACATAAGAAACAATAAAATGTTATAAAGAAAAATATTGTTTGATAGATTGTAAAATGAGAAAGCCAGCTGGCTATTTTGGATACAAATGAGCAGGTCAGCGAGGTCCTAATGGGTTTACTACAGTTTAGAGTCAGACTCTCAGTTTAACACTTACAGAAATCCAATTTGAAAATTTATTCAATTATTATTAACTTCTTAAGGTCTGACTTTAGTTTAGCTGTGAGCACTCGAACTTATAAGACACCGAATTGTAAACCATGATGTCCATTTATTTATTCATGAAATATGAGTCATTTATACAGGCTGCTCCTTCCTTGTGCTCAAAACTACACAGGGAGAATACTGTGTGCTGAGCATCAAGTTAAAATAAGTAAAATGAGATTTTGAATTGCTATCAAACTAGCTGAACTGGACAAGATATCATTCTGTAGTCTAAAGATAATTTTACCCATATACCCAATATTGGCTGAATTTCTAGAGACCATTTCAAATACAGTGGATCAGGATTACCAGGGATGGGACCAAAACTCTTTTAACAGTGTCTCTGATTATTCTTTCCATGACATAAATGATGAGCTTTGAAAACACTGGCATGATGAATCAGCTCTTCTCCTTGATTCTTCTTTTCAAATGTAGTTCACACAGATTCTGACTTCTGTTACCAGTTGCTAAGGTTAAAATTTTATTTTAATGATAGTTCATCACTGAGAATATTTTTAGTGCCTATGATTTGTCTGAGAAATCAGTATAGTTTTCGATTTATAGAAACTCAGTAAGTACCATAGTGTCCGTAGTACCACATCTATAAACCCTCTACTGAGAGGTTATTTTGCAGATGATTGGTCTCGTCTATTAATCCCAGCAATTTGAAAGGCTGAGGCGGGTGGATCACCTGAGGCTGGGAGTTCGAGACCAGCCTGACCAACATGGAGAAACCCCGTTTGTACTAAAAATACAAAATTAGCCAGGCGTGGTGGCACATGCCTGTAATACCAGCTACTCAGGAGACTGGGGCAGAAGAATTGCTTGAACCCAGGAGGTGGAGGTTGCGGTGAGCCAAGATCACACCATTGCATTCCAGCCTGGGCAATGAGCAAAACTCCGTTTCGAAAACAAAAACAAACAAACAAACAGAAACAACAAAAAAAACTACTCCAATTTCAATGGTAAATTTTGTCTGACCTATCCCTAAGTACAGGCTATATGTACACTATAGTCTACAATTAGTAAACTGTGTATCCACAGTACTATTCACTAGATAAATAATGACACTGAATGTTTTAAAATTCATAATGATTCAGATTTTAAAAAAGAAATAAGGGATATGCATAAAATATTAAAATACTATAAGATATTTTATTTTTTATAAAAATTTTAAAAGTTCAGACCAAGTTTTTACCAAGTGTGTCTATGTCAGACTTGGGATAGTGGAGAAGAATCTTGTGTTTATTCTATTTTTTTCTTTCTTGAAATAACAGCTGAGAGATTGTAGACCTGTAATAGCAACAAAAGGGATATGAGAAATGAAAGACATGCCTTTAAATCTTCAAAACCTTTTCATTTATTCGTTCACCAAAAATGTATTGAGTTTTTATCTCCACTTTGACAGGTACTGTGGTTCTACATGGTCATATAGTCTTCTTTTTAATATTGACATAATATGACTTACATTTGTGTTTTTAACTTACAGAGAGATCCCCTTAGTATTTGAAGAATACAGGTATGTTTCACCTGGGATGTCTGGCTTGTGGTGAGTCTTCCCAAGTTTGATCAGAATTAATGAGCTGAGACTTTTCATGGAGAGTTTTACCTTGGGGTCAAAGAGACTGGGGAAGCTCAAGGGCTCTATCCCCTGTGCCAACAGCACGAACAGCAGCAAGTTTTGCTGAAATTGATTATGAATGTCTCTAGCTACTGGCAAAGCTGAAGTACAGCCTGTCCATATCCATGTGAGGATAGAGTAGGAATTAAAATGAAAGCAAGACATGGCAAAGGTAAAGTGAAAGATTTTGCTATTAGGCTAGTGCTTTGATCATAAAGATTCAAATATATCTATCATGCTACATCTGTGAGAGTGTATTAAAAGGTTAATGAAGTTTTGTACCTTTTTGGACTTAAAACTAAATTGTCAGGTCAGCAAATATGAAGAATTTTTGTACTGTAGACTATCCTAGGAAATTCTCTTGGGGGAAAATGAGATGCCTTTACAATTTATTTCAGAACATCGGTATCTTCAAACTGTTCTACACAATTTTGAGGCTGGTTCAAAGGAAGTATGTAGAGCTAATCCTGTTTAAAAAGAAATTGGGAAGGCTTAAGAAAATCCCTTATGTGAAAAATCAGGACAATATAGTACAATATGATTTATATACAATTTATAGGCCTTTGAATCAAACATCCACCGTTTTAATAATTTCAGGGAGACAACTGCTTCACAGCAGACTGCAGCATAAGGCTCACATTATAAGACCATGCGTATAATAGTGATACTGCCATGGGTTAAATGAGCAGAGCTTGAAGTATTATTTTTTTAAAAAATTGAAAGGTTGTGGCAGTAATAAAAAGGTTGAATGGTAATGCCTCTAATTGAACAGTAAAGCCTCTTTCCTATTAAGTCATTCTTTCATCTGTCTTTTTAATTATTTCATTATCATTTTGTACTGCAGTTCACAATGAAATGACCATTTGTGTTTAAGTGAAAGCTAATTATTAGGACTGAATTATTGTGCAGTTTATTGATCCCTATGGTGGATTAAGGGCGTTAAGTTCGTCTAGACAGAATAGTTAGCAAAATGACAAAAGGAAACATATAAGACCCTTGGGAAGAATCCCTATGCTCCATAAGCAATTAATGCCTGCCAGGTAATGGAATTTAAGTTTATACTAAATCCAGCAGAGCTTTGACATTTCAACTGCCTTATAAACACATTAGTCTAATGAATTAAGACTTATGAATTGTGTTTAGACACAAGTAGGAATAGGAAGTCCAGGATATTTTTAGCCATTCATTGATTGAATGAAAAATAGATCATTTTCTCCCTGAATCTGATGAAAAATGAAATGTGTTCTTCTTTGGGTATATCTCTGCTCATTCTGTTTTCTGTTGATGGATGTGTATTAACAAATTCCATTTCCCAAAAAACACTAATCTCCCTTATGGATGTGAAAAGTATATAGTGATAAACCAAGAAAGGGGAATGAACATATACATATATATATAGTACTGCTGAGTAAGACGCCAAACAGCCCATTAATCTCAATCAGGTGCTAAGCAAATTTAAAAGCAATTTGTCATTATGGTGATGAGAAAGCTGCAGTTTAAGCTAACCGTGCAACCCATTGCTGTTATTTGTTAAGAGTATGCCTTTGAGTGGATTTTGAGGGGATCTGGCTCAATCCTTCAGTTATGCGACTTCTTCCCTAAAGTGCTGTCTTCAAAGATTTATTGACAACATGCCATAAGTAAGGATTTTTGGAAAAGTTGTTAAAGCTCTTTTTTATATCAACAAAGATCTCGGCAACAATTCTAAGAAACGATGACAAGTTAATTAGGTACAAGGTGGTGTTATTTGGTGCCAAGTTTTAAGTATTTTTCTTTCTCATCTTCATTTTCAGGCTTCCAATAAAAATCTCTTGTACTGTACCAACCATGGTTATTTATGGGTCAGATAACAGACAGATACTTCAGTTACATGCAGAGGAAATCTGGTACATTTTACCTGTCTATACTTCTTTGAATTTGAAGTCTTCACCACGAAAATCTTGGAGAACATTTGAAGAACAGCCTCCTTTTGTCTTAGAACAATAGTGTCAAGGACCATTCAATGAAGAGGCATCCACACCAGATACCCAGAGGCACAGTTTAAATATTACAGTATATTTATACAAAATATATTTTAGATGTTTCATCGCATGAGTTTGAATTAAATTGAAGGCATTCAGATGCACAGAATAGAATCTAGCAAATTGCAAAAATGTTTGCTTCCATTATATTTATGCACAATTTTATTGCTTGCATTTGACAGTGGCAAAGTAACTAGTTTAATAAGCAAGCATAAGTTTTTTATAGCAATGGTTATGGACTTTCTTGGTATTTAAACTAGATTAATCAGTGAAGTATGATAAAGTTGAGGGATTAGACTGTGCACTTAAATATAAAACACTAATGGGGAATCTTGCACGAGGCAATATTTGTTATTATGAAAATATAATAAAAGGATAATTGGTGGGGTTCTCTTTCTAGGAAAAAAAGATGGTTTACTCAGCTTAAGAAGTCAAATTAATGCCTAGGGAAATAGGGCACCCTTATTATATGTAGACATAGTGCCACCTACGTGATAGTCATTTGATTTTTAAAACCAAAAATAAAACTTATGCTTTACATAATATAATTATATGACTAAATTCAAAGTATTATCCTAGAGAAAAGCATTCCAAGAATTTTCCTTAATTTTTTCTTTGTAAGTCTGCAAATATGCCCCTAGGTATACTTATTTAAATATTGATTTATAATGCATTTGCATGATTGGAGTACTTTGTTTTCCATTTTGAAGAAAAGATTTACTCTTATCTAATGAACAAAGTTTCAAACTATTTTTCAGAATGCTTAAAGTTAGTTTGAATGCCTCAAACATGTTGGTAAAGGTTAGAAGTAAAAGTTTAAGAGAATATTATTAATTCAATTAACAAAAAATAATTTTTGAGAATCTTATCCATTATATGTGTGTATGATTCAAAGTCAAATAAGTCATTTATTTTAAAATTTGTACTTGTACTAGTTATCTATTGCTGCATTAAAAATTAGACGAGAACTTAGCAAGTTAAAATAGCAAAGATTTATTATCTCAAAATGCATTTGGGTCAGGAATCTGGGCACAGATTAGTTGGGTTTTCTCTGGCTTAAATAATCTCTTGAAGTTTTAGTCAAGCTGTCAGCAAAGGTTAGGGTTCTCATTCAAAGCGTTGGATGGGCGAGTGTCCTTTTCTAACTCATTCATGTGGCTGTTACCAGGGTCTCGTTCTTCTTGGCTGTTGATCACAGGACTCCCTTGGTTTCTTGCCACATGAACCTCTCCAAAAGGTAGCTAACAAAGTGACATCTGGCTTCCCTCAAATCAAGAAAGCAAGGGAAAACCCAGTATGGAAGTCTTTTTATAACCTATTATCAGAAATGACATCCCATTACTTTACCGTATTCTTTTGTTAGGAGTAAGACAGTATGTTCAGACACACCCAGGGGAGAAGATTCACAATGTTATGTACAGCTGGAGGCAGAGATTGTTGTGGGCCATTTTAGAGGCTGCCTATCACCAATCTTATGGCCCACCAAAGAGACAAATGACCAGCTATTATAAGAGATGACAGATGTCATGTCATAATCACAATTAAAGTGTGCATAGAATATGATCAAATGAGGGTGAGAGATATCAACACTGTTTTAGGTAGGCTTTCCAGTAGAAAGGATGATCCAAAAAAGTTTAGTGGCAGTCAGCAGCGTATGTAGGAGTAACAGACAAAAGCATTTCTGTTAGAGTGTGTATGTGAACAGCTCTGGAGGGCTTGGAAGTAAACTGTAAGTTTATATAGCTAGAGGAGAGTCTATAATCTGAGGAAGGGTGGGAATTGATGCTTATATAGGTAGTAGCCAATAGCGGGAATTGATGCTTATATAGGTAGTAATAATCTTACAAGTAAAACTTGTAAGTTTTACTGGTAAGCCAATAATCTTACAAGTAAAACTTGTAAGTTTTACTGGTAAGCCAATAATCTTACAAGTAAAACTTGGAGTTTGAACTTTATCCTAAAATTTGGGAATGAATTGGTAATTATAAGCCTGATCAACTTTATATTTAGAAAGATGTCTTTGGCAACAATGTAGAACATAAATTGGAGGTATAGGGACTGGTTAGAAGACTATCGGAGAGAAGTGATGAAAACAAACTAAGGCTATAGTAGTAGTAATAAAGAGGAGGACATGAAATGCAGCAAGTAGGAAGGTAAACAGAAGCAACAGTACTGATTGCATAGGAAGCAGGAAGGAGAGATCAAGGGAACATATCTGTAATAAGACATAGTAACATGGTATGTTTAGAGAAAGGATTTGAGTATTAGAAAAAGAAAGCAAAATTATGATTATTTGATACAGTGGTTAATTAATAGAGTTACATGGCTTAGGGCTTGGATATTCACAAAAAAAGAATGCTAAATATTGCAAAAGGTCATGAAAGGACACATGTGTACTGAAACATTTTCTACTATAAAGATAAGCCTCTATTAATACTAAGGTATCAGAGGCTGGATAATCAGTACAATGCACACTCATAATCTAAAAAATGTTAAACAGTGGGTACATTTTGTATTCTTTACACACCTTTACATACCTTTGATCTATAGAAAATATAGTAACTTTAGCCAAGTTCATAATATGAAAATATAAATGTGAAAGGATCAGGCAGGATTCCAAAGACTTTAACCTTGGATGAACATCCAGGTCTCAAATGTTGGTAACTCTGATTAAAAGATTCAAGCATACATAAAGAATCTTGGATCTAGAGAAACTAAAACACACCCAGCTAGGTTGTGTTAACCTAGGTTATCCAAATCTAGAAATAACACATATAATAGAAATATCCAGACAATTACTAAATTCATTGTTAAATTGTGCTTTTAGTCAGTATATCTTGACCTTAAATAGTGCCTGTAATAGAGTCACAGCAAAGTGAGGCTATATTGTCCAGTAAGGCTAATAACAAAATTGATCTCCAACCTTTGCTCCTTGTTAAGAACACACATCCATTGTTTTGTATATTTTGCAGAATATTTTGGCACTTTACTAACATCTCTGTCATTAGATATTGGAGAATGTAAACCTCAAAGAAGGATGTACTATCTTTCTACAAAAAATATTTTAAATGATAACCCTATATCAACCCAGAACTGTTAAATCTTTGGTTTTGAAGTATGTTATATTACTAGAGCAGTTTTTTAACATGCATATAGAAAATGATATGCAGACTAATAGGATCAGCTTAACAATTAATCTAGCAATTATCTGGATATTTACATTGAACTCACAAGTCTTCAGTCACACCATAGATTAAGAAAATTTTAAAAATCAGAAATATACTAGTTGTTAAACATTGAGACAGTTCCTTCTTTATATTCTTCAGGAGAAACTGTGAAAAATTCTAGATATTTAGTCAATCAAATGACAGGCATATGTGGTTACGTGTTTTATAGTTTTGCATGGAAAAATAAAAAGATTTATATTATAGTGCCTAATCTAGGACTAGAGTTAGACTTCACGGGTTGAATTCTGCTGTTATTGCTTAGGGATTGTTTGTAGCTAGGGAATGTTTATTAGCAAGTGGTGACAACTTCTCTAAGACTCTGTAGTCATTGGTAAAATAGGAAAGATAACAATATCTATTATACAAGGAGTAATAGTTTAGAAGTAATTTTTGTGCAGATAAAATGAGCAACCTATGAAAAACAGTCAACGCAATGCCTAGATTATAAAAGTCACTTAACAAATTATAGCTATTCTTGCATAACCAAATTTCCTTTAAAATAATATATTCTTAACTTGGATTTTATTTTCTGTATTTCTTTTAACGTTTTATCTTTATTAAGTAATTAACAAAAATGAGGATAATAAATATTTAAAGAACATATACATGAAAAACTATATGTATTTTAAATAAAATTAAAAATGTTTTGATAATGAGAGCACACTATAGCTATTCATTATTCATGTGTAGATTTATTCATTTATTAAATAAGTATTTACTGATTTCCTGCCATCTGCTAAATAACTAGGCAAGGCACAAGTTCTACAATGCTAAACAAAAGCAGACACAGTCTCTGCAATCTTCATGGAGTTTATGGTCTAGTAGGAAATATAGATGCTAATCAAATCATTACAAAATCAACATAAAACCGAAATCATGATGTACCAGTTGTAGAATTTTCCTACACTCAGATTAAGAATACGTTATTATATGCCAGGAGTATTGTGTTAATATGCCTACAGTTTTGCCAATATTAGTAAGTTTTATAAATTGTATCTTTACTAAACATATGACTAAGTAAGATAATGCATAAAACATTTAGCAGAGTGATTGTTAAATAATCAGAACTTATCCAGTCTCGGTCTGTCTCTATCCTATCCATTCCAGTCATCTACATATCTGTAATTATATGCATATTTATAAGCATTACTTTAAAAGGGATTATCATTCGTACCAAGTTCAGAGTTAATGCCAATATGCAACCAAATACACTTCGATGTGAGTTTTTGCTACCATTATCATGATTGGAGATATATTCTAAATAGTAATAATATTCAATAAGACGTTATTCAAAAATGAAGTAGGAATTTCGATTTTGACAAATCTATTGTACGTCAATTAATACAAAACAAAATGTCTAAGTGATTTTGAAAATTAAAATTATATAGACTTAAAATTCACTTAATGCAAGTTTTGAAGCAATTTCTAAATTCTATTTTACATCTGGTATTTTGAAACTGTACTTTGAAACTCTTATAACATGTAATTATATTATCATTAATATTTTTAAATTCAATGGACTCAACTTCTAATGAACACTGGTTCTGTTCACAAAATGGTTTGAAAATTTTCAAACTTCATGTTATACTGTAAAAAATCCAGTTAATTTAACTTAAGACCTAAAACCATAAAAACCCTAGAATAAAACCTAGGCAATATCATTCAGGACATATGCATGGGCAAAGACTTAATGACTAAAACACCAAAAGCAATTGCAAGAAAAGCCAAATTGACAAATGGGATCTAGTTAAACTAAAGAGCTTCTGCAAAGCAAAAGAAACTATCATCAGGGTGAACAGGCAACCAACAGAACGGGAGAAAATTTTTGCAATCTATCCATCTGACAAAGGGCTAATATCCAGAATCTACAAGGAACTTAAACAAATTGACAAGAAAACAAACAAACAACCCCATCAAAAAATGGGCAAAGGGTATTAACAGACACTTTTCAAAAGAAGACATTTATGTGGCCAACAACCACATGAAAAAAAACTCATCACCACTGGTCACTAGGGAAATGCAAATCAAAACCACAATGAGATACCATCTCATGCCAGTTAAAATGGCAATCATTAAAAAGTCAGGAAACAACATGCTGGAGTGGATATGGAGAAACAGGAACACTTTTACACTGTTGGTGGGAGTGCAAATTAGTTCAACCATTGTGAAAGACAGTGTGGTGATTCCTCAAGGATCTAGAACTAGAAATACCATTTGACCCAGTCATCCCATTACTGGGTGTATACCCAAAGGATTATAGATCATTCTACTATTAAGACACATGCACATGTATGTTTATTGCAGCACTACTCACAATAGCAAAGACTGGGAACCAACCCAAATGTCCATCAGTGATAGACTGGATAAAGAAAATATGGCACATATACACCATGGAATACTATGCAGCCATACAAAAAGATGAGTTCATGTCCTTTGCAGGGACATGGATGAAGCTGGAAGCCATAATTCTCAGCAAACTAACACACAAACAGAAAACCAAACACCACATGTTCTCGCTCATAAGTGGGAGTTGAACAATGAGACTATATTGGCACAGGAGGGAAACATCACACCCCAGGGCCTGTCAGAGGGTGAGGGGCAAGAGGAGGGATAGCATTAGCAGAAATACTTAATGTAGATGACAGGCTGATGGGTGCAGCAAACCACCGTGGTGCATGTATAGCTATGTAACAAACCTGCACTTTCAGCACGTGTATTCCAGATCTTAAAGTATAATAAATAAATAAATAAATAAATGAAAAATCTGGTTAATTTAAAGGAACACCATAGCCTAGGAACATATATAACATGCAAGTATAGAAACATCTGGACAAATAAATCATTAGTTACTAATATTTATGGAGTCAATTTTAAGAATTGCTACTTCAATTCACTAATACCTTATGTTGAATCTAAACATATGCACATTTGTTAATGAAAAAATGAATCAATAAGGCTGGGCACGGTGGCTCAAGCCTGTAATCCCAGCACTTCGGGAGGCCGAGGCGGGCGGATCACAAGGTCAGGAGATTGAGACCATCCTGGCTAACACGGTGAAGCCATATCTCTACTAAAAAATACAAAAAATTAGCCGGGCGTGGTGGCAGGCGCCTGTAGTCCCAGCTACTCGGGAGGCTGAGGCAGGAGAATGGCGTGAACCTGGGAGGCAGAGATTGCAGTGAGCTGAGATCGCACCAGTGCACTGCAGCCTGGGCGACAGAGCAAGACTTCGTCTCAAAAAAAAAGAAAGAAAAATCAATTAATAAATTAATCATTACTCTTATCTGCATTTGCTAATTATTTACTAACTTTATAAATATTACATTTTTTCTTATAATAGTAGAGAACATTTCAAATAGACTAAATTAGCGATGAGGTATTTATCATTTAACTTTTTGTTAAGTATAACCTTGAGTAAATGAATAGTTAATAAAATCTAAAATAAATTTACACTATGAAATTTAAAAAAGCTAAATTTCTATAGTATGTTTATATTTTGAAAAGTATGGTTTGATAATCATTTGGGTTGTAGAAACCACAAAATAATGCTATTAGAAGACAAATAGACGATTCAACTAATGTATTTTTATTGTGAGAGACTTGAAAACTCAGAATCCTAACTAGAAAACAAGTAGAGGGAAACAAAAAACAAAAAAATGTAGAGCTAGGCCATGTCAGACTAATATCAGATATAGACATTCTATGAAGCTGCTTATTTAATACGAGTTAAGGGTCTCCAATAGTCTCTTCTTCATTAAAATGAACAAGTAAATCCTTCCACAATTTGCTTTGCATTGATCCTTTTCATTACTGAATTTCCTAAGAGAAGCATCACTCCTGGTATCCCTTGTTGCTTGGTTGAGGCATTAATCCTTGTTAATGTCTTACTTGAATAATTTGTTAACCCTTCTTGGATGGACCAATTTTTACCCATAGAATGATTAACAAATTTCTTACCTATAGAATGATGAATAAATTTGTTAACACATTTTGAGAGCTTCCTTTATCTAATTACAACTGAATTAAATTTATTTAAAATGTCTACCTCAGACTAAAATAATTTGAAGATAGAAGCAGACTATAACATGTTTTAAAATCACAATTTAGACCTGAAAGAAAGCAGTGAAGGCAGAGGCTTTGAAGCAAAGTCAGGTTGTACCAGGCTTTGGCAGTTTACCTGATTAATCATTGGCAGCTGGGCTGCATTTTTCAAAGGTTCCAATTAGCTGAGATCCAAAGAAAATGATGTAGAATGAGATTTTGGCAACTGGGTAAGTGGGCAATAAAAATATAAAGGCTCAAGAGAAAGAGGGCATGGACATAAAAAGACTCAGAAGAATTGGTGAAGCAATGATGAAGAAACAGCAAAATTCACATGACAAATTTGCACGTGACAAGTTCTGTGCATAGAGCCTAAATATCACTGCCAATGGAACAATATGTTCTACAAGAGGGAAAAATATAAATTCTTCAATATTGAACATTGAGGACAAATTTAGTAAGTGCTTTCTGACAGAATATTTATTTGTAAAGCATGCACATCCAGAAAGATAACTACTATCTGATGATTTAATAACACACTGATCTTAAACTAATTTGAACGTTAATCCTATTGGATGTGTGTCTTTTATTCATTGGACTGGAAATACACTAGACTATCACTGATCAGCTCAAAGGTAATTGGCACCAGTTCTGCTACTTCTGTTACTGGGAAAATCACTTTCTAATATGAGAATTATATATGTAAAAAGTAAAATACACACTTGAGGCAAATATGTCTTAACTCATTTGTCTTGAAATGACAACTTCATGTTGGGTACCCTGAATCCAAAAGAAAGCTCCAGGATCCCTCTAAGAACTTTTAGAACAGAATAGTTCAAACTGTTGAAAGAGACTGTATGGTAGTAAAACAGGTTATAGGAAAGTTACAAGGCTGCATCATATTTCTAAGAAGAAATATCTATGTATGGCAGGTTCAAAAACAATTTACTTAAAAGTGTAATGTAAAGTGTGGATTTTGTCTCTTAACAATTAATCGCCAAGGCAAAGCACTCCCTGTTACAAATTTCATCACTGGATGGTATTGTTTTTTTCCTCACATAAGTAGCAATGCAGAAGAACCAGAACGTTACTCTACAAATTTACTCTAAAATCAACCATTTATTTCCGTCTCAATAAAGTGTTTTTAGCTATTACTGCCTTAGGTCTTTATTTCTTTGTCATGTTTTGGTTTCATTACAAATTTAGGTATACATCTTTTTAAAAGTAGAAATGAGGAGTAAACAATAAGAAGAAAATAAGAGTGATCCGTAATCCAGAGATAACAACTGCTAACACTTTGGAGCATGGCCACTTTGTCGTGAAGTTTTTCATATTTTTTAAATAAAAATTAATTTCCCCACATATTCACAGAGATATCCAAGTATTATTATACACTTCTGTGTAACATATTTTTATGACTATATAGTATACCGACAAATATTGTACCACAACTTATTTTAGTTATCCCCTCTTATTTTCCTTCTTTTCCATTTTTTGCTATTTTGAAAATCTTGACTTGGAGCTTTACCATAGATCATAGATGAATTGTTCGTATCAATTTGTAAATGCTAATTTTCAAGTCAAAGCATAGGTATATGTTTAAATATTTAAATACTGCCATTTCTTGTCAAGATTGCTCATATAAATGTATACCTCCACCAGCAGTTTAATGAGATTCTCGTTTTTTAGTCAACAATGCCCAATTTCCTATGTTATAATCATTGCTAGTTTAGTAGGCAAAAAGTACACTTTATTGTGACTTAAATTGGCACCTCTTTTACTAAGAAGTAAGGCTAAAAATTTAAGTATGCATTTATTAAACATGCATATACTTCATTTGTGAATTGCTGTTATAAAATTAAATAAGCAGGAAGCCATTGGACTGAGGCAGCCTTCACACTTTGAGTTCCTACACAACGAACTGCAACCTACCTTAGTATATAAACTAACTGAAAACCTAATTTAGTGACATAACAAATAGCCAAGTCTGAGCCAATCACAGGCTGCCAATGGATCAGATTATGTCTAATAAATCTAACTGTAAGCTGTACCAATTAAGCTGTACCTCACTTTCATTTTCTGTCTATAAATACTCCCTACCCATTATTGGTTACTGGAGTTCTCTGAACCTCTCCTGGTTCTAAGAGCTCTGATTCATGAATTCTACTTTGCTCAATTAAACTCTGCTAAATTTAATTTGTTGAAGGTTGTCCTTTTAAAACTACTTTATTTTAAATTTTTGAGCAAATAAATTGACTTGTAGGAGAGCTTTATATTTAGTAACATAACATATAAAGGAAATATTTTTTTCTTGCTTCTCACTTGTCTTTTCATATATAGAAAATTTTCAATGGCTTGTGATAAATTGTCCAAAGGGAAAAGCCCCTCTTCAACTCCAATTTTTACATATATTTACAAATATTTTTCTCTTAGTATTTTGATGGTTCGATTTAAAAAAAACTTTCACATTTTTAATCCTTCTGGGATTTAATTTCAAGTATTGTGTAGCTAGGAAAAATTTCACTAGGTTGTAAAAAGTTTCAGACTCTATAAACACTTATAAAATAGCACAGTACAGTTTAGCGCAATGCCCTTTCTCCTTTCCCATTTGTTTTACATGCTACATTTAGCATGTTCTCAATTAATAGGTATACATATGTTTGTGGATGTTCTGTTTTATGTATGTATTACTAATATTGTTACTGGATTTTTTTCATTTATCTATCTACTTTTCTATCATCATCTATTTATCTGTCTGACATCTGGACTTGAAGTCATTTGTACTACTTTCACATTGCTCCCGTAACAAGTTATCGTAGACAGTGGTTGCAAACAACACGAATGTATTATCTTGTCATTTGTGCTACTTTCATATTGCTGCTGTAACAAATTATTAAAATCTTAGTGGTTGCTAAAAACATGCATGTATTATCTCGTTCTCCCAGAGGTTAGAAGTCTGAAATAGGTCTCACTAGGCTAAAATCAAGATATTGGCAGTGATTCATTCCATCTGGAGTCTGTAAGAGTGAATCCCTTTTCTTGATTTTTCCACCTTATAGAGACTACCCATATTCTTTAGCTTGTGACAATCCCTTTTCGTGTTCCAAGCAAGGAACACATCAGACCTCTGCTTCCATCATTGACACATCTCTTTTTCTGATTTTTGATGTTCCTGCCTTCCTTTGTCACTTATAAGGGTCTTTATATTACAGGAGGTCCAGAGAGTAATATAACATTATCTCAAGTCAGCAATTAGCAACCTTATTTCCATCTGTAACCCAAATTTCACCTTGTTATGTAGCATGACATATTCACAGGCTCTGAGGATTCCGATGTGGACATTTTTAGTAGGGCATAACACTGCCTAATGCACCCTTTTAAATAGACTTTGTTAACTTTCAAAGTTGTTCATGATTAACTATATCTTTAAATCTAATAAAGATTTATACATTAAAGATTAAAATTGAAACAAAATTAAACATTAAAGATTAAAATTGAAACAACAAGCTTCAATGATGATAATTTATATTTTTCCATTCTTTTGAAAGAGCCAAGTTTATTAGAAAAGACTTACAGCTAACATATTCTTATAACATTATAAATCTACTCAACATGTGATTATTTTTCCTTTCAAGTTCCTTTTTGGATTGTTTTCCATCTTTTATTCTTGAGTTAATTTTCTCCTGAAAAAGTTACTTGCATTGGTTCAAATTTTATGTTGTTTTATCTAAAAATAAAAGATTTAGTGATAAAAAGTACTGTTGTGCAATATGGTTTTGCTCTGTTTCCCCACCCAACTCACCTTGAATTGTAATAATCCGCACTTGTGAAGGGTGGGGCCAGGTGGAGATAATTGAATCATGGTGGGGCCAGGTGGAGATAATTGAATCATCAGGGTGGTTCCTCCCATACTGTTCGCCTAAGAGTGAGTAAGTCTCGTGAGATTTGAGGGTTTTATAAATGAGAGTTCCTCTGCACAAGCTCTTTTGCCTGCTGGTGTGTAAGAAGTGAGTTTGCTTCTCCGTTGTGATTGTGAGGCACCCTCAGCCGTGTGGAACTGTGAGTCCATTAAACCTCTTTTTCTTTATAAATTACCCAGTTTTGAGTATGTCTTTATTAGCAGCATGAGAACAGACTAATACATTGTGCTTACTCTATTTTTTTTTAATTTTTAAAAGCTTTCCCTATTCTTTCTCAGTACCTCCTACCTCTTTCCTAATTTCTAGTGTATAGTTACGTGTTTTTTTTATTTTGACTTTCACATTTATTCATAAATGTTATGAATTTGTCCCATACTTCAGGTTTGGCTGAACACTTCCCAATGTTTATTATGTTGAGAAAAAAAATTTTCATGATTTAACTGTGGATTTAAGGATGATTAGGAGAATATTTTTATAAAAATTAAATTTTATAAAGATTAAAAAGTAGTTCAGATGTTTTGGCTTATTTGAAATTCCATTATTAAAATTTAAGGTATTATATAAAAAAAACTTGTAAAGTTTTGGTTTGGAGAATTTCTTAAAGCTTTTCTTTTACATCTTATAATATGCCCCACTTTTTACACAAGTACACATTGTAAAACAGTATTATTTTTAAATGAAGAGTTTTGTCATTTTGCCATTTGTTAATTTTAGTCTCAATCCCTGTATTTCCATATTCGTATCTATCTAGTCTACTAACGAACAAGAAGACGGTTAATCTCATTTATATTAGTGGGGTTTCTTGTGATTATCTTCTTATAGGCTTAAACATTTTTTAGATTAATTAACAAATTTGTAGGTAATCTCTATTACACTTTGTCTATCACATTATTTGGATATGATGTAAACAGCATATAATTACATTATACTTTTTAATTCAGTCTGGCTCATGTATTACTCATTTTCATTTATTACAACTGATTAATTTGTGTATCTCTTATTCCCTTCTCTACATTTATTATTATATTTTGCTAGAAATAATAATAAATACTATGTGCCAAACACTATTACACTTGACATTTGCCAAGATAGAATTCAGAAAAAATATAAACGACTTTGACTAACACAAAGAAAGATTTATAATGCTAAATGTCACAATTTAAAATGAAGATAAAATAATTATAAACATCTGTGCATCCAGAAACAGTAATCTTCATGAAGCAGAAACTTCAGAAGATACAAAAGAAATAGACTTAAACACACACCAAAAATTGAACTATGACACAGCTTTCATGGAAAAATCAAGTAACTAAAATGAAGTAAAAATATTGAAAATCTAAGACATAATGAGTAAAAAATTTAAAATAGATATTGATCTTGCACCAATAAGCGTACACACAAATTTAATGAGTGAATATTAGCTCACAAAGGAAAATCTCAGTAGTTCAATAAGATAAAATTATTAAAAATGATATCTATTCACTATAAAACATTAAAGTTAAAAATACGTAATACAAAATTTAAAACACAAAGTTAAAACGCTTTTGAATAGAATATTGCAGTATTTCTTAAAAAAAAGATAAGAAAAGCACTACATATTAGCCCCTGTGCAATACAATTAAAATACTAACAGGAATATTATTTATAAGTAAATGCTAAGTTCATGTAAGTATGTAAGTAAAAGACTGCAATAAGGGGTTCTTTTTTTTTTTTTTTTTTTTTTTTTTTTTTTTTTTTTTCTGAGACTGAGTCTCTCTCTGTCGCCCAGGCTGGAGTTCAGTGGCGCGATCTCTGCTCACTGCAAGCTCTGCCTCCGGGTTCATGCCATTCTGCCTCAGCCTCCCGGTAGCTGGGACTGCAGGCGCGTGCCACCACGCCCGGCTAAATTTTTTGTACTTTTTTTTAGTAGAGACGGGGTTTCACTGTGTTAGCCAGTATGGTCTTGATCTCCTGACCTCGTGGTCTGCCCACCTAGGCTTCCCAAAGTGCTGGGATTACAGACGTGAGCCACTGCGCTCGGCCGGCCATCAAATTTTTGATAATAAAATATTGTGAAAAGAAAGAATACAATAAAGGTTAAAACAAAAAAATAGAAAACAGAAAAATAACAGAAATAAATGAATCAAATATGGATTATTTAAAAAGAATAGACAAAACAGAACAACTGTTAGCTAATTTAATCAGTAAAATTAAAAAGATAAAACTACACAAAATGAGATATTACAAGAAAAACATAAACATTTAAATTCAGAAAATTAAAAAAATCAGGCTATTTTGCACATATTTTTATAAATACCTTTAAATAATAAAAGAATTACATAATATCCTAGCAAAAATATGATAATCCAAATCAACTCAAGCAGACAAAGTAAATTGACAAACTTCCATTGAATCAACAGATAAATTTATCTAAAACGTAAGACATGTTATCCCAGCCCCACATCCCCCAAAAAAAGCAATATAGTAAAATATCATCAAGGAAAATTCTACACATTTAGCCCAAAACAGATAATTCCAATTCTACTTTTTTAATACATGAAAAAAAGCCACCTCCAAATATATTTTGAATAAAGGAAACATTGATAGCTATGTACAATGTTTATATTGCACAAAAAGTAAAAATTAGAGAAAAATCCTAAATGAAATGTTAGCTAACATAATTTTAGCATATTAAATAATAAATCATGACCTAATTTATTATAGTAATATGAGGATAATTCAATATTAATAGACTTCACATATTAATTCATAAAAGCAATGTTCTGATCACCTCTACTAATGTTGAAAAGGCATTCAACAAAATTCAATACCAACTGCTAATTTAATATAAACACACCAAAACAGTTAATGGAAGAAAAATCAATGGATACTTTATTAATATGGTAAAATAGATACACCTTATTTCAAAAGTCAGCATTTAAAAAAAATGTGTAAACAGTGGACACTTTACCACCAAGGTCAAAAAGATTGAAGATTTGAATACTATTACCAATGTGATATTTGGAGGTTTATTTTAAGTGCTGGTAAATGCTCTTAGGTAAGAGACATTGAGACATATAAGCACTGGAAAAGAATAGATAAGATTATGTCTATTGCCATATGATAGGATAATGTACCTAAGAAAATCTATAAAATAAGTAAGTGTAAGAGTATTCATTGGGGTAGCAGAATAATAATTAATATACAAAAATAAATAAATTTCATTTAACAAATGATAACCCATTAGAAGATATAATGGAGGAGAAGATTTAGGCAGGAGAAAAAGATAAAATGCCCAGAAACACAAAAGAAGAAAAGTACAAAATTTAGAAAGAATTAGACTAAACCTGAATATCACAATGAGAGGTTTGAATACACGGAAAGACATTTTTATTTTTAGGTAGCATAATTCAACATCATAAATATGCCAATTCATCCCAAGTTAATATATAAATTAAATGCAATCTGAATATTTTTTTTGTGTGAAAAAACAAGTAATGCAGAACAGGCAGGTAAAAACCTCCTAAAAGTAGAAAAAACAGGCAAAGGGTAAATATAAAATAAAATGTGGTATATAGTAAAATTGACTTCTAAAATATGTGGGGGAAAATAGAGACTTTAAAACATTTGTTGAGATAACTGGGTAACCATTTAGAAAAACATAAATGGGTCAGAAATCTATGTGTAAGATAAATGAACCCATAGATTCACTGGAGTAAAATATGCATTAATTCCTTTATAATCTGGGAACATGAAAGACCTTTCTGATAACTGCTGACTCAAAACTCAGAAGCATTAAGAGGCCTGATAAATTCAAATACCTGAAGAATAAAAAGCCTGTGTGTGGCGGGGGATGCTTAGGTTGGGGTTGGAGGAGAAGTTCCATAAACAAAATTAATATGATGAACTAGGAGAAAATATTTCCAACTTCTTTCATAAACAAAGGAATAATCCCCAAGTAAATAAAGAGTTCATAAAAATTAAATAAAATGATAATAAATATGAGAATAATTCAAAGAAAAGAAAAATGACTCTTAAAAACATGAACACATGCTCAATGTCACTTACACAAAAAGCAGTGTAAATCAAAATTACGCTCAAATACCACTTCTTACTAGCAGGTTGGCAAAAATTCAAAAGTTTGTTCACACACTCAGTTGGCAAAGGTTTGGAGAATAGTTATTATGTATTGCTGATAAGCATGAAAAATTGTGCAGATCCGCTGGAGAATTACTTGGCACTATCAAGAAAAATTATCTATGCATTCTCCCTCTAACCCAGGAATTTCACTTCATGAAATCTACCTTTAAGACAGACCTCCACAAATATGAAACAACGTATGCACAAGGTTTTTTATGTAGCTTATTTATAAGAGCACAACACCAGCTAAATGCCCATCAATAGGTGCAAGCAAGGTACAAAATGAAGTATTACAATGTTTCATTTTTTTATGTAGTTGGGAAGGTCCTCTGTAGTACTACCAATTGGCCATCGAATACTTTTTCTTTTCAAAAGATAGTAGAATTTTACTTTTTGGGTAAAAAATATGGAGGAAGCAAATTAATGATGTGGATATGTTCTGAGAAATGTATCATTAGGCAATATCATTATACGACCATCATAGAGTATACTTACACAAACCTAGATGCTATAGCCTACTACACACCTGGGCTATATGGTATAGCCTATTGCTCCTAGGCTATAAACCTGTACAGCATGTTACTGTACTGAACACTGTAGACAACTATAACAAAATGATATTTGCATATCTAAACATAGAAAAGGTGAAGTGAAAATGTGTTATTACAATCTTATGAGACCTACTGTTGTACATGCATTCCAGTCTTGACTGAAACATGTGACACATAATTGTGCATGTGTGGTATGTGTGTATGTGTGTCTCTGAAAAAGTGAAACAAACTTAAGGTAAAGCAAATATGAGAAAATGTTATCAATCTAGGTGGTATAAATGTAGATATACATTGTATTTGTCTTCTGCTGTTTCTATATTTAAAAATTTTCATAAAAAAGGGAAAAAGCAAATAAATGTGGTAAGGATGACATTTGGTTTTTCCACATTCAAGATAAAAACTTTAGCATATATTTATAATCTGCCTTTGTTTTCCCAATCATATAACCATAATATAAGTTTTGGATCTTAGACTGTTATTTAGATTAAAATTTACATTAAGCTTTATATTTTCATTCTGATTGTCAATGGTCTCCATTGTGATTATTTATATACATTGTTTGGTTTACCAGTTTCAATGCTGTCGTGAAAACACTTTACACTATGGTTTCAGGTTTTGAGTAGTTGTTTTTTTATTTTATTTTATTTTATTTTATTTTATTTTATTTTATTTTATTTTATTTTATTTTATTTTTTGAGACGGAGTCTCGCAATGTCACCCAGGCTGGAGTGCAGTGGCGCGAAGTCAGCTCACTGCAACTTCCACCTCCAGGGTTCAAGCGATTCTCCTGCCTCAGCCTCCCAAGTAACTGGGATTACAGGCGCCTGCCACCATGCTAGGCTAATTTTTTTTTTTTTTTTTTAAGTAGAGACAGGGTAGTTTTTAATTATTTTTGAAAATATATCTTTTGTGATCTACCAAGTCGCAGTTAAAGTTTTCATATGAACAATTTGAATGTTAACTTGCCTATAAGTGAAATTCTTTGAGTTCTTTGTAACTGAAACTTACTGTTTTCTGAAGTTTAGTTTGTGCAGGAGAATCATGGGATCAGTCATATTTTTTTAAAAGTTTATTTGCTAATTTTTGTTTTGCTTTTCTTCTTGGATGATTTTAGACCTAATTTCTCTCTTGAGTTCAATATTTTTCAAGAATCTTTAAATAAATTAATATCTTAATCTGTATTTGTTTCCTATTACTGTAATGAATTGCCAAAAATGTAACAGGTTGAAACAACACATATGTTTTCTTTTACAATTCTGGAAAGCAGAAATCCAAAATAAATCTCACTGGGCTGAAATAAAGATTTGTTAGGAGGGCTTGGCTCCTTCTTGGAAGCTCCAGGGGAGAATCTGTTCTTTGCCTCTTCCAGTTTCTGGCGGCTGCTGGCATTTCTTGGGTTGTGGCTGCATCACTCCAATCTCTGCTTCCCTGGTCAAACTGACTTCCCCACTTCTGTGGTAGAATATCCTGCACTCTCCTTTCCCAAGGACACTTGTGATTACATTTAGAACCCACCCAGATAATCCAGGATCATCTCCCCATTTAAAAATCCTTAATATATCTGCAAAGTCCCATTTCTGTACAGGATGACATTTATAGATTTCAGAGATTGGGATGTAAATATCTTGGGGGGGGCATTATTTAGCCTATCCCGCTCTTAAATTGATTAGCTTATTTATATGATTTCAGGTGTTTATTTACTTATTTGTTTGTTTTTAGATCAAGAAATAATTCTGTTTATACTTTTTTCTTCTGGAAAATTAATAATTCTTAATTATTGGATTGGATTTCAGTTCTTTATCTTTTCACATGTTATTTAACTAGATTTTAATCATTCCCCTTTCTCTGCATTCTGGGTAAGCCTCTCAGATTTATCCTCCATACGACTAACTTGATTTTCTATAATCAAATCCAATTGGGACTACCTCCAATGTGGATTTTTATTATGCCACTCTGATAGTGCCAGGCCCCTCCACCCCGCCTTTCATCTTAACTCAGTCAGTTTTCTCCTTAAGGCTTCTTGCTTCTGCTTCATGTAACTCATTTCCTCTTGCATTATTTCGAAGACAACAAGCTGCTGCTTGCTTAAGAAAATACCTATTTTTCTTATGAAGGTTATTTTCAAAGTTATATTTTTCTTATGACTATTAGGTATAATTTTCTTTTTCTTTATGTTCTTGTGGTAATTCACAGATTTATTTTTATTTGCCTTGAATGGGTAGAGTATTTGCCCTCAGGGTAGATACCAGGTCTCACAGCTTCTGTCACTATTTGAGTAGTAGGTGGTTTATCCTCTTAAATCTCAGCCTGAAGCACCAGCCTAAGCTTGATTTGCAATTCGTAGAGTAGTTCTGTAAACTGTACTTGGATCATCTGCTGCCTCAACGCTAAGATTCTCTTGTTCCAACATTCACTTACTGTTGGAATTTTCTTAGAACATAAAAAGCTATATCCTATCTAATTCCTTTACTTCTTCCCCAGTGCTGCTTCTTGCTTTTTCAATTCTATACTTCTGAACATAACATTTGGATCAACCTAGTTCTACTTAGGTATAAGAGGGAGAGAAGCCAATGCATGTTGGAGATAGGGCTGTTCACTGTGTTCTGAATTTTTTTTTTTATGTCTTATCTTATTTAGGGGATTTATTTTGGTCCAGAATGTGGATTGTTTTGTATATATTACAAGAATGTGTCATGACTTATCAAGCAGAATTCTTATCCAGATTTAGGTCTGTAGTCTTTTCTTTGGTTCACTTCGGGTTATTGCTGAATCTCCAAGGGTTCTGTAATTGGTGATTGGAAGGAACAATATCATATATATGTTATCTACCACCATTTGAATTCTAAAGCCTCCAAGTGTTTTCTAAACCCTTTTTCTCTTTCCAACAGCAAATAATGTTCAGAGATATTTTCTTCTTCTAGATCATGGAGTAGAACTTCATTAGGTCTTCTGCAACAATCTTGTATACATAAATCTTGTGTTTGTCTCCCTTTCTTCTTTCCTTTCTTCCTTCCCTCTCTGCCTCATTCCTCCCCTGGTTCCTTCCTTTCCTCCTTCATTCCACTTGTCCCTCTCCTCATTTTAAAATGAAAACCATTCAGTCCAGAGTGTTTAAGAAGTGTGCCTGACTTTCCCTTAAATACATACACTTTGTAATGGGGTAATAGTTAGATCTAAAGATTACATTGATATGTATTACCCTCTTCCTGGCTGTCAGCATCTCGCAAGCAATTGCCCACTGTGGCTTTGCTACACTTGACATAATGTGTTTTCAGTGCCTGTTCTGTGACTCCCACATGTAGTATGAGAACAACTTCCATCTCTAGCCTGTACTCGTGAGTGCTCACATGTCACATAACGGGGTCAGCCACTGATCATTTTCTACCAAACTTGTAAGTGACAGTTTACAATTTACAGATTCTACATATCTAGAAAATATAAAAATAAAGACATCCAAAGGATGTGAATAAAAGTTTACATTTTAGGCCATTCCACAATGTCAAAGTCAGCAGTGATAAGGAAAATATGTTTAAAATATTAATACTATTAAAAAGTGATAGCAATTAAAAAGTAAAACACAAGAATTGCTGGGAATCAAAAGAAAAAATGCAAAATGCAATGAATGGGGCTAAAGCTTTAAATCTGCTGAGCTCATAGTACAGCAGCAGAGGACATAGTACAGCAGCAGAGGACATCTATTACCTGTGGGAAATAGATACTGGGTATGTTCTCAATATCCACTCAGGGTAGAAGCCCCTAAGAACCAACGTTGACCTACTTCTGGACAAGGAGACCAAAAGTATGTGTGGAGGAAAAATGAAAAGTCCTTCCACAGAGATAGGTGAACACAGAAGAAAAGAAGAGGGAGGAATGAAACTTAAAAGTACATGCCTGGCTCAAAAGAAGCCTCTAAATCAAAACTAAAAAACATATTGGTAAATCTATAGGAAATTTATAGGCAATGAATAATTGAGAATTTATTAGCTACAGAAAAAAGTAAAAATGATGGAAGAAACTAAAAATTGAAAAGTGTATGGGAATCTATCTAAACTGTGTATCTGTCATCCATACATCCATCCATCTATCTATCTATCTATCTATCTATCTATCTATCTATCTATCTATCTATCTATCTAATCTATCTATCTGCACACACTTTTTTCCCCCAAGGAATTAGAAAGCAATACAAGTAGTAATAAAACTAGAATAGTTGAAGGATACGAACTTTCTTCACAACAACGTTCCGTTACCCATTCTTTAGCTTCCAAGAATTTGAGACATCATTAAGGCAGCAGCAATAGCAGAGAAATAATTCTGATCTGGCATTCAAGGATAAAAGATTTTTTTCCCCCTACTTTGTAAGGTATCCGGAAGGAGTTACACTGACAGAAGTTGTGGTTGTTTTTCTGTTTTCTTTTTGGGAAAGGTAGCCTTTTGATAGTTATTTTATTCCTTCCATTTTAATTGCTCTGTTTAGATTTTCTAGATCTTCTTTATTCTTTTTTTTAAATACAATCTTTTTATTTTGACATAATTTTTGATCTACAGGAAAATTGCGAAGACAGTACAGAAAATTCTCAGATATTCTCTAACTAGTTCCCCTCAATGTCAACTAACAACTTAAATAACCAAGGTACATTTTCAAAACTAAGAAATTAACATTAGTACAGTTTTATTAACTAAGCCGCAAACTATATTTGGATTTTGTCTGTTTTTGCACTAATATCCCTTTTCTGTTCTAGGATCCATTCCAGGATCCGACATTGCATTTAGTCAGCGTGTCTCCTGAGTCTCCTCTGATGTAGAACAGTTGGCTATCTTTCCTTGTTCATGACCTTGACAATTTTGAAAAGTATTGATTAGATGTTTTATAAAATGTCCCTCAATTTGGATTTATCTGATCTTTTCACTTAATTAGACTGGGAATATAGGCTTTGGAAAAAATATCACAGAGTGAATACCTTCTAATTATAAGAATGCACAAGATTTTGCATTTATTTATTAGTCCTACTATTTTGCTCTTTCTGAATTCAAAAATTCAGCTTCATATCTATATGGGTCTTTTTTCCAATAATTTCAAATTTGACTTTAAATCTGAGGGTACATGTGCAGATCTGTCATATGGGAACACCATGTGACACTGAGGTTTGGGGCCCAGATGATCCAGTCACCCAGGCAATGAGCATAGCACCCAATAGGCAAACCCTCAGCCCTTTCCTTCCTCCTTCCTCTCTCTAGCAGTCTCCAATGTCCATTGCTCCCATCTTTATGCCCATGTATACAAAATGTTTAGCTCCTACTTATAAGTGAGAACATACAGTGTTTTGTTTTCTGTTCCTTCATTACTTGCTTAGGATAATGGCCTCTAGCTGCATCCATGTTGCTACAAAGGGCATGATTTTATATTCTTTTTATGTTTGCATAGTATTCCATGGTGTATATGTACCATATTTTTCTTTGTCCAGTCCACTGTTGATGAGAATCTAGGTTGATTCCAAGTCTCTGCTATTCTGAATAGTGCTGTGATAAACATACAAGTGCATGTGTCTTTTTGGTAGAATGATTTATTTTCCTTTGGGTATATACAGAGAAATGTGATTGTTGGGTCAAATAGTAGGTCTGTTTTACGTCCCTTGAAAAATCTCCACACCGGTTTTCACAGTGGCTGAACTAATTTACATTCCCACCAACAGTGTATAAGGACTGCCCTTTCTCTGCAGCCTTATAAACATCTGTTACTTTTTGACTTTTTAATAATAGCCATTGTGAATAGTGTGAGATGGTAGGTATCTCATTGTGGTTTTGATTTGCATTTTTCTGATAATTAGTGATGTGGAGCATTTTTTCATAGGCTTGTTGGCTGCTTCTTTTGAGCAGCTTCTGTTCATATGCTTTGTCCATTTTTTAATGGGGTTGTTTGGTTTTCGCTTGTTGATTTAAGTTTCTTATATATTCTGCATATTAGACGTTTGTCAGATGCATAGTTCGTGAATATTCTTTCCCATTCTGTAGATTGTCTGTTTACTCTGTTGATAGATTCTTTAGCTGTGCAAAAGCTCTTTAGTATAATTAGGTTCCATTTGTCAATTTTTCTTTTTGTTGCAATTGCTTTTCAAGAATTAACCATAAATTGTTGGTCAAGGCTGATGCTGAGAAGGGTATTTCCCAGGTTTTCTTGTATAATTTTTATAGTTTGAGGTCTTACATTTAAACTCTTAGCATATCTTAATTTTTGTATATGGTGAAAAGTAGGGGTCCAGTTTTATTCTTCTGCATATGGCTAGCCAGTTATCCCAGCACCATTTAATGAATAGGAACTCTTTTCCCTACTGTTTATTTTTGTTGACCTTTTCAAAGATCAGTTTGTTGTGTGAGGCTTTATGTCTGGGTTATCTATTCTGTTCCATCAGTCTATGTGTCTGCTTTTGTACCATTACCAAGCTGCTTTGTTTATTGTAGACTTATAGTATACTTTGAAGTCGGGTAATGTGAGTAATGTCATGTCTCTGGCTTTATTCTTTTTGCTTAGGATTGCTTTGGCTATTTGGGGTTCCTTTTTGGTTCCATATGAATTTTAGAATATGAAAAATGACATTGGTAGTTGTATAGGAACAGTGTTGAATCTGTAAATTGCTTTGGGCAGTATGATCTCTTTAATGCTATTGATTCTTTTAATCCATGAGCATGGAATGTTTTTCTATTTGTTTGTGTCATCTGTGACTTCTCTCAGCAATATTTTGTGGTTCTCCTTGTAGAGAGCTTTTATCTCTTTGGTTAGATGTATTTCTAGGTATTTTATTTTGCTGTGTGGCTATTTTGAATTGTATTGCATTTTTGATTTGTCTCTCAGCTTGAACAGTATTGGTTTATAGAAATGCTACCGATTTTTGTACATTGATTTTGTATCCTGAAACTTTACTGAAATATTTCATCAGTTCTAAAAGTCTTTTGGCAGAGTGTCTAGGATATTGTATCAGTAGAGTTATATTGTCAGTGAAGAGAGATAATTTGACTTCTTTTTCTAATTGGATGCCTCTTATTTCTTTCTCTTGCCTGATTGTTCTAAGACTTCCAGTACCATGCTGAATAGGAGTTATAATCGTGGACATCTTTGTCTTGTTCCTGTTATTAAGAGGAATTACTCTAGTATTTGCTCATTCAGCATGATGTTGGCTGTGGGTTTGTCATAGATGGCTTTTATTATTTTGAAGTATGTTCCTTCAATGCTTACTTTGTTGAGGGTTTTTATCATAAAAGGATGTTGGATTTTATTGAAAGCTTTCTCTGTGTCTCTTAAGATGATCATAAGGATTTTGTTTTTAATTTGGTTTATGTGGTGAATCACATTTATTGATTTGCATATGTTGAACCAACATTGGATCCCAGGAATAAAGCCTTCTTGATTGTGATGAATTACTGTTTATTTATTTAGAGACAGAGTCTCACTCTGTTGCCCAGGCTGGAGTGCAGTGGTGCTGTTTCAGTTCACTGCAACCCCCACCTCCCAGGTTTAAGCAAGTCTCATGTCTCAGCCTCCCAAGTAGCTGGGATTATAGGTGAATGCCACCACGCCTGACAAATTTTTGTATTTTTGGTAGAGACAGGGTTTCACCATGTTGGCCAGGCTGGTCTCCAACTCTTGACCTCAGGTGATCCACCTGCCTCCGCCTCCCAAAGTGTTAGGATTATAGGCGTGAGCCACTGCGCCCAGCCTGATTACCTTTAGATGTGCTATTGGATTTCGTTTGCTTGAATTTTGTTGAAGATTTTTGCATCTATATTCATTGGGAGTATTGGCCTGTAGTTTGTTGTTGTTGTGTCTTTGCCAGGTTTTGGTATCAAGGTGATGCTGACTTTGTAAAAGGAATTAGGGAGAATCTGTTTTTCAACCTTTTGGAATAGTTTCAGTAGAAGTGGTTGCAGTTCTTCGTACATCTGGTAGAATTTGAATCCATCTGGTCCAGGGCTTTGGGTTTTTTTGTTTGTTTGTTTGTTTGGGTTTTTTGGTTGCTAAGCTTTTTTTTTAATTACTTATTTAATTTCAGAACTCAATATCTGTCTGTTCAGGGTTTCAATTTCTTCCTGATTAGATATTGCAAGGCTGTGTGTTTCCAGTAATTTATCAGTTTTCTCTAAATTTTCTGATTTGTATGCTTAAAGGTGTTCATATCATTCTCTTAGGATCTTTCGTATTTCTGTGATACCAGTTGTAATGTCACCTTTGTTGTTTGGACTATGCTCATTTGGATCTTCTCCCTTTTTCTCTTTGTTTACCTGGTAGTCTACTGATCTCGTTTATCCCTTTAAAGTTTGTTGATTTTTTGTATGAAATTTTCAGTCTCAATTTTGTTCAGTTCTCTTCTGATTTTAGTTATTTATTTTCTAGATGTGGTGTTTGATCTTGAATTTGCAACCTTTCTAACTTCTTGATGTAGATGTTTATCACTACAAACTTTCCTTTTAACACTGCTTTTGCTGCACACCAACACCTCTGGCTTTTTGGTATGTTGTGTCTCTATTTTCATTTGTTTCAAAGATTTTTGTTTATTTCCTCCTAAATTTTATTGTTTATGCAAAACTGATTCAGGAGCAAGTCGTTTGATTTCCATGTAATTGCATGGTTTGAAGAGATCTTTTGGTATTGATTTCTATTTTCTTTCTACTGTGGTCCAAGAGTATGGTTGGCATGATTTCAATTTTTTTAGTTTATTGAGACTTGCTTTATGCCCAAGCATGTGGTCAATCTTAGAGTATGTTCTGTGTGCAGATGAGAAGAATATATATTCTATTGGTTGTTGGGTATTCTGTAGACATCTGTTAGGTCCAATTGGTCAAGTGGTAAATTTAAGTTCAGAATTTCTTTGTTAGTTCTCTGCCTTCATGATCTGTCTAAAGCTACATCAGTGGAGTGTTGAAGTCACCCACTATTATTGTATGGCTAATGCTTTTTGTACATCTAGAAATGCTTGTTTTATGAATCTGAGTGTCTGATGTTGGGTGTATATATATTTAAAATAGCTAAGTGGTCTAGTTGAAATGATCCTTTTATCATTATTTAATGCCCTTCTTTGTCCCTTTTTACTGTTGTTGGTTTAACATCTGTTCTATCTGATATAAAAATAGTAATCCTGTTCTTTTCTGTTTTCCATTTGCATGATAGATTATTCTACAACCCTTTACATTGAGTCTTTGAGTGTCATTAAAAGTAAGATGGGTCTCCTGAAGATAGGAGTAGAAGGATCTTGGTTTTTTTATTCAACTTGCCACTCTATGCCTTTTAAGTGGGAGGCTTAGACTATTTACATTGAATATTAGTATTGATATGTGAGGTGTTGATCCTATCATGAAGTTGTTAGCCTACTGCTTTGTAGTTTCTATTGCATAGTTGCTTTGTAGGGTCTGTGGGCTATGTACTTAAGTGTGTTTTTGTAGTAGCAGGTATTTTTATTTCATTTTCAAGTTTAGAATACCCATAATGATCTGTTGTAGGTCTAGTCTAGTGGTAATGAATTCTCTTAGTAATTGCTTGTCTGGAAAACATTTTATTTCTCCTTTGCTAGTGCTTTGGTGGGATATGAAATTCTTCATGGGAATTTCTTTTCTTTGAGAATGCCATAAATAAGCTGCCAATCTCTTCTGCTTTTTAAGATTTCTGCTGAGAAGTACACTGGTAGCCTGATGGGGTTTTCCTGGTACGTAAGTTGACCTTCTTCTCTGTCTTTAAGGTTTTTCTTTAATGTTAACCTTGGATAGTCTGGTGACCATATGCCTTGGTGATGTTTGTTTTGTATAGTATCTTGCAAGTGTTCAATGCTTTTTTTTAAAAAATCTAGATATCTTCTTCTCTAGCAATATTAGGGAAATGTTTTGAGTTATTCCCTCAAATACATTTCCCAGCTTGTTTATTTTTCCCCCTTCTCTCTCAGGAATGCCAATTATTCATAGGTTTGGTCACATTACATAGTCACATATTTCTTAAATACTTCGTTTTTTATAATTCTTTTTTTTCTTTATTTTTATTTAACGGTTAATTGAAAAGACAGGTCTTCAAGCTCTGAATTTTTTTCTTCTTGGTCTAATCTATAGACTAAGCTTTGAATTGTATTTTAAAATTCTTTAAGTGTGTTTTTCAATTCCAGAAGCCCTGATTGATTTCTTTTTAAGATGCTTATCTCTTCCCTCATTTTCTGGATTGATTTAGAAGTTTGTTTGTGTGTTGATTTTCAAACTTGTCTTGGATCTTGTTTAGCTTCTTTGCCATCCATATTTTACATTCTTTATCTGTCATTTCTTAGCTTCCATTTCTGTTAGGGACCATTGCTAGAGACTTAGTGTGATCCCTTGGTGGTGTCACATCATTCAGATTTTTCATGGTGCCAGAATTCCTGCGCTGGTTTCTTTTTGGCTTAAGCCACTGGCACTTCTAATTTTTGTACTAATTTTCATGTGGATAGGATGTTTTTTTCTTTTCTTTCCCACCTCAATAGGGGGTATGACTGTAGAGAATATTAGGTAGGGTCTTTGGCTTCACTTCTATTGTCCTATGTCCTTCTGTTATCAGGCTATGTGTTTGAACCTTTTCAACTGGCATAGATGGCAGTTATGGGAAAGAGCAAGCTGAGACCAACATAGATGGATATCTACTTGATCCTTGTTTACTGGAAGGAGCTCTCTGTTGCCTCAGGTAATGGGCTGATCTGTGGAGCACACAGTGATCTGAGCTCCCTACTCAGGCCTAGAAGGAGGGGAACACGATAGGTGGGGCCACACAGGGCAGACCCACGTATGGGTCCCCCAGTGGCAAGTACAAGCACCAGTGTTCAGTGGGTCCCACTGTGTGACCACAAGCACCCAGAAGTGTGCCTAGGTGTAGAGATGGGAAATCACCTTAGCCTCAAGTTCTCTGCATGAGGAGGGGAGGTGGTCTAAATTCCTGCTTCTGGGGAATGGGGGCTCTAGATGCCCAGAAAGCTTTCTGGGCATGGAGCATAGGGAGCGCCACTGCATCACAATCTCTACACAAACATGATGGTGTGGCTCAGGCTGCTGATTCAGTTGAGTGAGTGACCTGAATGCCTAGAGTTATGCCTGTGTTAGGAGCTGGGATGGCCCAGCTTCACCACGGTCACTTCATAACAAAGGGTAGGACAGCTAAGGCCATTGATCCAGGTGAGTGGGAGCTCCAGCTGCCTAGAGATCTGCCTGGATGTGGAGATTAAAGGGCCCCCCTGCATATGATAGCTTTTCGATTCCAACTTACCCCTCAGAGGTAATAGCTCTTATCAAGAGTGGGTCGGTTGAGTATTATTTTAGAAATCATTTGTAGACTTAAACATATATCTTTACTCTTTCAACAATGTTTACAAAAATTCAATTTCCTAAATTAAATTATTTACTACTTAAAATATCTAGAGACTCTTAATCATGGGAATACAGTTGGCTATCTGATATAATTTGGTTTGCAAGGGGCAGCCATCTGATTACTTTTAGAAACAAAAATATCCTGTTTTATCATTACATATTGAATGCTTTTATCAAAATAGGACATATAGCTATTAAATGTACACAAGTGTACAAATATTATGTATCCATTACACATTTTCTTGGTATTCACTTCTTCCAGTTTATTGAGAGACTCCAAAGATACATTTTTACATATTTAAGGATGTTAGACATCATTTTTTTTCTCACTTGACATATGGAATCCTCTAAAGTCACCACCTTGTTTATCATTATCACTGAACATAGTCACAGGCTTGAGATTGTGCCAGGCATGCACAACTCTGTTTTTAGTCACTGTGTTCCAAGCATTGGCAAGAGCATATATAGCATCCTTCATGCTAAACTCCTTTGAGAACCTTTCACACCCATGCCTTTGTTTACTGCTGCTAGCAGGCATTCAAGAAAGTATTTTTATATTTACTTTTCATTGATCTAAGGATATCCTGGTCACATGGAATTAATGAAGTCACATTTGGGGAAAGTACATAGCATAAATATTATTTTTGATAAAAATTTTTACCTGGAGAATAAGCAGAACAGTTGTCAAGGAATTACAAAATCTTATAGTTATCATCCAGTCTGGCTTCCCTGCAGTGAGCATGAGCTGTTGGTACAACACATTTGTGAAACCTATCAGAAAAGATGGCTGTGGAGATTCATGCCTTTTTTAGCATAATTATAAACTGGTAAAAAATTTACTCCTTTAACACAAAGAGGACACAATCTTATTCCTATCACAGCAGGTTTATGCTTATGCATGCCTGTTGCATTAGCACATCCCAGCAATTATTCTATTCTTGGCATTCTTAATTCCTAAAAAGGCTCTCTCATGAGCTGTTAATCGGTGTCTTTCTGGGGCAATAATACTGAAACAAAGATGTTTTGTCAGCTGTATAAACTTGTTATGGCATCAGACTTTTATCAGCGATGACCTGGCAAACTTGTCAATGAATCTGCTCCTTTGTGATCAGCAGATGCTTTATC
Source organism: Symphalangus syndactylus (assembly GCF_028878055.3). Taxonomy (NCBI): domain Eukaryota; kingdom Metazoa; phylum Chordata; class Mammalia; order Primates; family Hylobatidae; genus Symphalangus; species Symphalangus syndactylus. Next base: position 79,402,083 of record NC_072433.2, read on the forward strand.
ACCACAGTTTTTAAAAAATGTAATGCTATTATTTCTTAAATTTCTACAATCATTCTGTTGAATATTCACATTTCTTTTCAATTTTTAGTTGTGGTAAATGTTTGCTTTTTTATAATCTGCATACCATTAAGTGTCATGTGTTCACTGTGACAGTAACAGATTCACTATTTTAATACACAATCAAGATCTTCATTTTTAGCATTATGCAGTGTTTTTCTATTTTTTTACTTACTTCTGTTTATCACTGTCATGATAGAACTTCGAGAATTTATCCTTCTGTTTCTTCTGGTCATATATGTTGGTCATTCTAACACAACACTTTTCCTTACAGCATTTCATACTTATACCCCAGTCCAATGTCTCCAACACCTTGATTTTCTGTGCTATAGATGAGTATAAATGCTTCCTCTTTTTCTTATCATTGTTACTCATAAGGGTATCTGTGGGCCTTTTTGATATTTTCAACAATATCTTTACACCACAAGCAAAAAAGAAATGCATTAAGTAATTCATGTAGGACTTAGCCTCACGTAGGGCATCATGGGAACCGTCTGTTGGCATATCCAGCCTGGACATCTGCCATATTATTACCTTTTGTGAGAGTGCTCATGTGGAGGAATCTGGGCATTCAAGTAAAAGATACATCACAGCTTAAGGGGTCTGGGAAAGTCTTTTTTTCCCTTGGGAATGTTGAATAAACTGTTTGTTGTGTGCATGCATTCTGACTGCCACCTGTAACATGAAGTCAGATGTGGAATTTTCTATTTGTTATGTGATGTCAGTGCTCAGAAAGTTTCAGCCTGTGGAGCATTTTGGACTTCTGAGTTTCAGATTAGAAATGCTCAATATCTATCAAACAAAATCATAAGCAGAATTACAGATTAAAAAAGAAAAACAGAATTAACAGTAAAAAATGCATTCAAAATAAAAAGGATAACTTTAACTTACATATATTAGAAATGGACAGATCAAGCATATAAAACCAGAAAGGCTAGAGATGTGGGCATGGTAGCTCACACCTATAATCTTAGCAGTTTTGGAGGCCAGCCAAGGTGGGAGGATCACTTGAGCCCAGGACTTCAAGGCCAGCCTGGACAACATAGTAAGATTCCATTTCTAAAAAAATTAAAAATTTAAAAAGTAGAGAATATTTGAGCAAAACCATTAGAAACAGAAAGAGGAGGAAAAAATGGAAAACTCTTCACCAAACTGAGACAGTACATTATTTTTAAGCAACTATATAGTATTTCTAAAAAATAGCTGCATAATACATTGCAAAAGAAAAATGAAAATTTAAAAACAATGACAACTCACACAATTTTCTTGTCCAACATTATTTAATTAGAATGAGTTAGATTTAAATAAGAGGGATAATTTTCAGTAAGAATAATGTTATAATAATAGGAAATTGAAGATATAAGATTAGTTATGGTGACAATATTTACACTGACAACTTACAAAGAGCCTAGAAGCAGACTTTTTTTTTTTTTTTGAGACGGAGTCTCGCTCTGTCCCCCAGGCTGGAGTGCAGTGGGGCGATTTTGGTTCACTGCAAGCTCCGCCTCCCAGGTTCACACCATTCTCCTGACTCAGCCTCCCGAGTAGCTGGGACTACAGGTGCCTGCCACCATGCCCGGCTAATTTTTTTTTATTTTTTAGTACAGACATGGTTTTACCGTGTTAGCCAGGATGGTCTCGATCTCTTGACCTCGTGATCCGCCCACCTCGGCCTCCCAAAGTGCTGTGATTACAGGCTTGAGCCACTGCGTCCGGCCCCAGAAGCTGACTTTTTAACTCCATTTAATGGATCAGAAATCTGAGTATAAAATAGGTGAAATAACTTGCCTAAAGTCACACAGGCAGAAATTAAATCTGTATCTGTTGACTTCTGAATTTTTTCACCATAGAAGCATAAGCAGCCACATGTTAATAGATTGAGAATTTTAAAACTACAATTTTTAAATTAATAAACTTTGTAAAGAGTTTAAGGTTCACAGTAAAATTGGGCAGGAAATACACAGAGGACAAATATAGCTCCTGTCCCCACACATGCACAGCCTCCCTAGTTGTGCATATCAACATCCTGCACCACCGTAGTACGTATTTTGTAATAGATGAACCTACATTGATTTATCTCCATACATTACATTAGAGTTCACTGTTAGTGCTATGCATCCTATGGGTTTTGATAAATGTATAATAACATGTATTCACCACTGTAATAGCATACAGAATAGATTTACTGCCTTCAATCCTCTGTGCTTTCCCTGTTTATCACTCCTTCCCTGCTAACTGCTAGAAACCACTGACCTTTTTACTGTCTCCATAATTTTTCCTTTTCCAGAAGCTCATATAGGTGGAATCATATATATGTAACCTTTTCACTTTGGCTTCTTGCACTTATAAGATGCATTTAAGTTTCTTTCATGTCTTCCATGGTGTCATAGCTCATATTTTTTTAGTACTGAATAATATTCCATTGTCAGATGTACCACAGTTTATCCTTTCACCTTCTGAAGAACATTTTGGTTCCTTCCAAGTTTTTTCAGTTATAAATAAGGCCGCTATAAACATTCATGTGCAAGTTTTTATGGGCCGTAAATTTTCAATTCGTTTGGGTAAACAGCAAAGTGCAATTGTTGGATCATATTGTAAGACTATGTTTAGTTTTGTAAGAAACTGCCAATCTCTTTTCCAAAGTGGTTGTATCATTTTGCATTCCCATAAGAAATAAAGGAAAGTTCCTGCTGTACCTCATCCTTTCTAGCATTTGGTGTTGTCAGCGTTCTGGATTTTGGCCATTCTAAAAGGTGAATAGTGATATCTCATTTTTTTTTTTTTATTATACTTTAAGTTCTAGGGTACATGTGCACAATGTGCGGGTTTGTTACATATGTATACATGTGCCACGTTGGTGTGCTGCACCCATTAACTTGTCATTTACATTAGGTATATCTCCTAATGCTATCCCTCCCCCGTCCCCCAACCCCACAACAGGCCCCGGTGTGTGATGTTCCCCCTCCTGTGTCCAAGTGTTTTCATTGTTTAATTCCTATACTATGCAGACATAAAAAAGGATGAATTAATGTCCTTTGTAGGGACATGGATGAAGCTGGAAACCATCATTCTCAGCAAACTATCACAAGGACAAAAAACCAAACACCGCATGTTCTCACTCATTATTGTTTTAATTTGCATTTCCCAGATGACATATGATGTGGAACATCTTTTTATATACTTATTTACAACCTGTATACCTTCTTTGGTGAGGTGTCTGATCAGGTCTTTGTTTATTTTGTTAATAAGTTGTTCATTTTCTTATTAAGTTTTAAGTGTTTTTTTGCATATTTTGGATAATAGTCTTTTGTGGGTCTCTTGAAAATATTTTCTCAGTCTAGTTTATCCTTCAATTCTCTTCAAAATATCTTTTACACAGCAGAAGTTTTCAGTTTTAAGAAGGTCCAACTTATTCTTTCTTTCATGGATTGTGCCTTTAATATATATCTAAAATGTCATAGCCATACCTGAGATCATATAGATTGTCTCCTATATTATACAGCTTTGCATTTTACATTTAGGTCTATGACTCATTTTGAATTAATTTTTGTGAATGGTGTAGATTCTTTGTCTACATTTTTTTTGAATGTGAATTTTCAGTTGTTTTAGCACTATTTGTTGAAAAGATTACCTTTGCTCCATCATACTGCCTTTGCTCTTTTGTCAAAGATCAGTAGACTACATGTGGGTCTATTTCTGAGGTCTCTACTCTGTTCATGGATCTATGTGTTCATTTATTTGCCAGAATGCCATTTACTTGAATACTGTAGCTTTACATTATGTATTGAAGTCAGTCAGTCATCTGTTCATCTCTTTCAACATTGAATTTGCTCTTCTGATCTTTTGCCTCTATATAAATTTTAGAATCAGTTTTTGATAACCACAAAATAACCTGCTAAGATATTGATTGGAATTGAATAGAATCAAGAGATATAGTTGGAAAACACTGACATCTGGACAATTTTGAGTCTTACTATCCTTCAGCATGGAATAATTTCTATTTATTTAGTTCTTCTTTCATTTTTCATGATATTTTGTAGTTTTCCTCATATAGATCTTATACTATATTTTTAGATTTATATCAAATTATTACATATTTTGGGTGCTAATGTAAATGGTATAGTGTTTTTAATTTCAATTTGCACTTGGCCTTTACTGACATATAGGAAAGTGGTTGGCTTTTATATATATTGAGTATGTATTTTGCAAACTTGCTATAATGACTTATTAGTTTCAGACGGTCTTTTGTTTATTATTTTGAATTTTTACATTCATGTTCATGTCATGTGAGAGAAAAAGATAACTTTATTTCTTCCTTCCCAATCATTATAACTTTCTTTTTTGGTCTTACTGAATTAGTTAGGAATTCCAGTATGATGTTGAAAAACAGTGATGAGAGGAAATACCTTGATCCTGATATTAATGGGAAAGCTTTAAGTTTCCACCATTAAATACGATGCTAGCTGTGGGTAATTTGAAGATGTTCTCCAAGTTGAGGAAGTTCCCTTCTATTCCTAGTTATGATAATAAATTGGTGTTAGATTTTGTCAAATACTTTTTCTGCATCCATTGATATAGTCATGTGATTTTTCTCTTAACCTGTGGACATGGTGGATTACATTAATTGACTTTAAACAATCACTTTCACCTCAAAACTGGATATTAGCATTTTAAAAAGATACTTTTGCTAAATTAAAAATAAACACTAATTCCCTGTTGATATTCAAATCCTTTGGAGATGACGAATTTCAGAAAGGAACGGTTTGTAGGTTTTTTTGTTTTGTTTTAATCTTTAATTTTTGTGGGCACAGAGTAGGTGTATATATTTATGGGCTATATGACATATTTTGGCACAGGCATGCAATGTGCAATAATCAAATCATGGAAAGTTGGGTATCCATCTCCTCAAGAATTTATGCTTTGTGTTACAATCAAATTATACTCTTTTAGTTACTTTAAAATGTGTGTTATTGACTATAGTCATACTGTTATGCTATCAAATACCAGGTCTTATTCTTTCTCTCTCTTTTTTTTTTTAACCCATTAACCAGCCCCACCTCTACTGATCTTCCCACCCTTTGTAGCCTTTGGTAACCATCTTTTTATTCTATATCTCCATGAGTTCAATTGTTTTGATTTTTATTTCCTACAAATAAGTGAAACTGTGACATGTTTGTCTTTCTGTGACTGGGGTATTTTACTTAACATAACGTCTTCCATTTTCATCCATGTTGTTGCAAATGACAATATCTCATTCTTTTTTATGGCTGAATAGTACTCCATTGTGTATATGTACTACATTTTATTTATCCATTTATCTGTTGGTGCACACTTAGGTTGCTTCCACATCTTGGCTATTGTGAACAGTGCTGCAACAAATATGGAGTGCAGATACCTCTTCAATATACTGATTTCTTTACTTTTGGGTATATATCCAGGAATGGTATTGCTGGATCATATGGTACCTCTATTTTTAGCTTTCTGAAGAACCTCCAAACTGTTCTTCATAGTGGTCGTACTAATTTAAATTCTGACCAAGAGTGTATGAAGGTTCCGCTTTCTCCACATCCTCACCAATATTTGCTAGTGCCTGACATTTGGATAAAAGCATTTTAACTGGGGTGAGATAATATTTCATTGTAGTTTTGATTTGCATTTCTTTGATGATTAATGATGTTGAGCACCTTTTCATATGCCTGGTTGCCATTTGTACATCATCTTTTGAGAAATGTCCATTCAACTCTTTTGCCCATTTTCTGATCGGATTATTCAATTTTTTCCTATAGAGTTGTTTGAACTTCTTATATATTCTGGTTATTAATCCCTTGTCAGATGGGTAGTTTGTAAATATTTTCTCCCATTCTGTGGGTTGTCTGTCCTGTGGGTTGTCTCTTCACTTTGTTGATTTTTTTTTCCTTTGCTGTACGGAAAATTGTTGCCTTAATATGATCTCATTTGTCCATTTTTATAGATATTTTTGTGTGTTTTTAGCTTTCTTAGTCACCCATTTTTTTGAATTAATTTTTGTGAATGGTGTAGATTCTTTGTCTAGAGCTCTGGCATTGGCAAATTAATCATGGTGTTTCTAGAAGTGAAATAGATAGGAAGCCTACTGCATTCTTACTTAATTTGTATAAGCAGAAAACTTCTAGGTCGAATGGACAAAATACTAATTTGAATTATAAAAATAGAGAATCATGGGCCCTCAATCAATTTCCAGACTTGAATCAGTTTACAGTTTACAGACCCAGAACCCCTTGTGTGAAGGTGTCAGAGATGTGTGAACCAAAGTAACTCCATCTTAAGTATTCACTGGGTAAAATGAGACTAAAACCTACTGGGCAGCATTCCCAGATGGTTAAGGCATTTGAACGAACAGGATGAGATAGGAGGTCAGCACAACGTAAAGGTCATAAAGACCTTGCTGATAAAACAGCTTGCAGTAAAGGAGTCAGTCAAAACCCACCAAAACCAAAATGGTGACAAGAGTGACCTCTGGTAGTCATCACTGCTACACTCCCACCAGTGCCATGACATTTTACAAATGCCATAGCAATGTCAAGAAGTTACCCTATATGGTCTAAAAAGGGGAGGCATGAATAATCCACCCCTTGTTTAGCATATCGTCAAGAAATAACCATAAAAATCGGCAACCAGCAGGCTTCAGGGCTGCTCTGTCTATGGAGTAGCCATTCTTTTATTCCTTTACTTTTTTAATAAATTTGCTTTTGCTTTGCACTGTGGACTCACCCTAAATTCTTTCTTGCATGAGACTCAAGAACCCTCTCTTGATGTCTGGATTGGGACCGCTTTCCTGTAACAAAGGGAGGCTAGTTCCCCTTGAGGAAGGACCCCACTACCGACAGTTTATGCTGTTAATCCTCCTCTCATCCTTCCCAAAGGAGACTTCTGGCCTCTTAACCAGGGTAACTGTGCACTGGGGAAAGGGAAATAATCAGACCTTTCAAGGACTACTGGACACTGACTCTGAGCTGACGTTTGATTCTAAGGGACCCAAAACATCATTGTGGTCCTCTAGTTAAAGTAGGGGCTTTTGGAACTCAGGTAATTGAGTTTCAACTAAGGTCCAACTTACACTGGGGCCAGTGGATCCCTGGGCTCATGCTGTGGTCATTTCCTCCAGTGCCAGGATACATAATTGGCATAGACATACTTAGCAGGTGGGCAGAATCCCACATTGGCTCCATGACTGGTAGGGTCATGGCTATTATTGTGGAAAAAGCCAAATGGAAGCCATCAGTACTGCCTCTACCTAGAAAAATAGTAAATCAAAAACAATATCACATCTGTGGAGGGATTGCAGAGATTAGTGCCACCATAAAGGACTTGAAATACACATAAGTGGTGATTCCCACCACATCCCTGTTCAACTCTATTTGGCCTGTGCAGAAGACAGATAGATCTTGGAGGATGACAGTAGATTACTGTAAGCTAATCCAAGTGGTTACTCCAATTGTAGCTGCTGTACCAGATGTGGATTCATTGCTTGAGCAAATTAACACATCTACTGGTACCTGGTTTACAGCCATTGATTTGGTGAATACTTTTTTCTCCATTCCTGTCCATAAGGCCCACCAGAAGCAATTTGCCTTCAGATGGCAAGGCCAGCAATATACCTTCACTGTCCTACCTTAGGGGTATATCAACTCTCTGACTTTGTGTCATAATCTTGTTTGCAGAGATTTTGATCACATTTCCTTTCCACAAGTATCACGCTGGTTCATTACACTGATGACATTATGCTGATTGGATCCAGTAAGTGAGAAGTAGCAAACACACTGGACTTATTGATGACACATTTGCATGCCAGGGGATTGGAAATTATTCCAACTAAATTTCAGGGACCTTCTATCTCAGTAAAATTTTCTGGGAGTCCAGAGATGTAGGACATGTCAAGATATTACTTCTAAGGTGAAGGATAAATTGCTGCATTTGGCTCCTCCTACAACCAAGAAAGAGGCACAATGCCTAGTGGACCTATTTGGATTTTAGAGACAACATATTCCTCATTTGGGTGTGTTATTAAAGCCCATTTACCAAGTGACCCAAAAGGATGCCAGTTTTGAGTGGGGTCCAGAATAGGAGAAGCCCCTGCAACAGGTCCAGGCTACTGTGCAAGCTGCTCTGCCACTTGGGCCATATAACTCAGCAGATCCAATGGTTCTTGATGTGTCAGTGGCAGATAGGGATGCTGTTTGGAGCCTTTGACAGGCCCCCATAGGTGAATCACAGTGGAGGCCTCTAAGATTTTGGAGCAAGGTCCTGCCATCTTCTGCAGATAACTACTCTCCTTTTGTGAGACAGCTCTTGACTTGTTACTGGGCTTTGGTGGAATGAACGTTTGACTATGGGTCATCAAGTCAACATATGACATGAACTGCGTGTCATGAACTGGGTGCTTTCTGACCCACCTAGCCATAAAGTTGGCCATGCACAGCAGCATTCCATCATCCAATGGAAGTGGTATACATATGATCTGGCTCGAGCAGGTCTTGAGGGCACTAGTAAATTACATGAGGAAGTGGCTCAAATGTCCATGGTCCCCACTCGTGCTACCATATCTTCTCTCTCCCAGTCTGCATGGATGGCCTCATGGTGAATTCCTTATGATCAATTGACAGAGAAAGAGAAGACTAGGGCCTAGTTTACAGATGGCCCTGCATGATCTGCAGGCACCACCTGACAGTGGACAGCTGCAACATTACAGCCCCTTTCTAAGGCATTCCTGAAGGACAGTGGCAAAGCAAAATCTTCTCAGTGGGCAGAACTTCGAGCAGTGCATCTGGTTGTACGCTTTGCTTGGAAGTAGAAATGGTCAGATGTGTGGTTACATACTGATTCATGGGCTGGAGCCAATTGTTTTGCTGTATGGTCAGGGACATGGAAGAACCATGAGTTGAAAATTGGTGACAAAGAAATTTGGGGAAGAGTTATGTGAATGGACCTCTCTGAGTGTTCAAAAACTGTGAAGATATTGTAACTCATGTGAGTGCTCACCAAAAAGTGACCTCAGCAGAGGAGGATTTTAATAATCAAGTGGATAGAATGATTTGTTCTGTGGGCACCACTCAGCCTCTTTCCTCAGCCAACCCTGTCATCACCTAATGGGCTCGTGAACAAAGTAGCTATGGTGGCAGGGATGGAGGTTACACATGGGCTCAGCAACATGGACTTTCATTCACCAAGGCTGACCTGGGTACGACCACCTCTGAGTGCCCAATTTGCCAGCAGCAGAAACCAACACTGAGCCCTCAATATGACACCATTCCTCAGGGTGATCAACTAACTACTTGCTGGCAGGTTGGTTATATTGGACCCCTTCCATCATGGAAAGGGCAGTGGTTTGTTCTCACTGGAATAGACACTTACTGTGGATATGGTTTTGCCTATCCTGCATGCAATGCTTCTGCCAAGACTATCATCCGTGGATGCACAGAATGCCTTATCCACTGTCACCGGTATTCCACATAGCCTCTGACCAAGGCACTCACATTATGGCTAAAGAAGTGCAGTGGTGGGCTCATGCTCATGGAATTCCCTGATCTTACCATGTTCCCCATCATCCTGAAGCAGCTGGATTGATAGACTGGTGGAATGGCTTTTTAAAGTTAAAATTACAATGCCAACTAGGTGACAATAGTTAGCAGGACTGAGATTAAGTTCTCCAGAAGGCCATGTATTCTCTGAATCAGTGTCCAATATACGGTACTGTTTCTCCCATGGATCCAGGAATCAAGGGGTGGAAGTGGAAGTGGCACCACTCGTCATCACCCCTAGTGACCCACTAGCAAAATTTTTGCTTCCTGTTCCCACAACATTACATTCTACTTACCTAGAGTCTTAGTTCAAGAGGGAAGAATGCTGCCACCAGTAGACACAACAATGATTCCATTTAACTGGAAGTTAAGATCGCCACTTGGCCACTTTGGGCTCCTCTTATCTCTAAGTCAACAGGCTAAGAAGAGAGTTACAGTGTTGGCTGAGGTGATTGACCCAGACTATCAAGATGAAATGGATCTGCTACTCCACAATGGAGATAAGGAAGAGTATGTATGGAATACAGGAGATCCATTAGGACATCTCTTAGTATTACCAAGTCCTGTGATTAAGGTCAATGAGAAACTACAACAACTCGACCCACGCTGAATTACAAATGGCCAGACCCTTCAGGAATGAAGGTTTGGATCGCCCCACCAGGTAAAAAACCATGACCAGCTGAGGAGGTGTTTGCTGAAGGCAAAGGGAATATAGAATGTGTAGTAGAAGAAGGCAGTCATCAATTCCAGCTACAACCACATAACCAGTTGCAGAAATGAGGACTGTAATTGTCATGAGTATTTCCTCCTTATTTTGTTAAGAATGTGTTTGTGCATGTATACACTTGTACTAAGAGAATATATTTTATTTCCTTTTTTCCTTTATCATGTGACATAAGATTTATTGACTTCATATCAGCATTTAAGTGTTGTTAACTTTATGTAATAGCATTTAAGTTAAGGATCAGTGTGCTTCCAGTAGTACAAAGGAAAGCTGCATTATGTTAGGCATAATTATGACCTTATTATTGTCTTTATTTGAGGATTATGTATGATTTCAGGAGATGTGTATGGGCTTAAGTTGACAATGGGTGGACTTGGCATGATTAATATTGAGTGTCAAGTTGATTGAATTGAAAGATGCAATGTATCATTCCTTCATGTGTCCGTGAGGGTGTTGCCAAAGGAGACTAACATTTAAGTGAGTGGACTGCAAGAGGCAGACCCACTCTCAATCTGGGTGGGCACTATCTAATTAGCTGCCAGTGCAGCTAGAATAAAGCGAGCAGAAGAAGATAGAAAGAGCAGACTTGCTGAGTCTTCTAGCCTTCATCTTTCTCCTGTGGTGGATGTTTCCTGCCCTCAAATATTGAACTCCAAGTTCTTAAGCTTTTGGACTCTTGTACATATACCAGTGGTTTGCCAGGGGCTCTTGGTCTTTAGCCACAGACTGCAGGCTCTACTGTCAGCTTCCCTACTTTTGAGGTTTTGAGACTCAGACTAGCTTCCTTGTTCCTCAGCTTGCAGATGACCTATTGTGGCACTTCACCTTGTGATCATGTGAGTCAGTACTCTTTAATAAACTCCTCTTTACATATACATCTATCCTATTAGTGTTGTCCCTCTAGAGAACCGTGACTAATACAGTTTGGATATTTGTTCCCTCCAAATCTCATGTTGAAATATAATTCCCATTGTTAGAGGTGGGTCCTGGTGGAGATGCTTAGATCATGTGGGCAGATATCTCATAAATGGCTTAGTGCCATCCCCTTGGGGATGAATGAGTTCATAAAAGTTCTCATTGTTTAAAAGTGTGTGGCACCTCCATGCTCCCTCTCTTGCTTCCACTCTATGTGATGTGTCTGTCCACTCTCTCTTTGCCTTCTGCCATGATTGTAAGGTTCCTGAGGCCCTTCCCAGAAGCAAATACTGAAGCCATGCTATTACAGCCTACAGAGCAGTAAGCCAATTAAACCTCTTTTCTTTACAGATCACACAACCTCTGTTATTTCTTTACAGAAATGTAAGAATGGCCTAATACAGAAAATTGATACTGGGGGGTGGAAAGTTGCTATACAGATAACTGAAAATGTGGAAGCAGATTTGGAACTGGGTAGCAGGCAGATGTTGAAAGAGCTTGGAGGTCTCAGAAGACAGAAAGATGAGGGAAAGTTTGGATCTTGAGACTAGTTAAATGGTTTTGACCAAAATACTGATAGTGATACAGAAAATGAAGATCAGGCTGATGAGGTCTCAGATGAAAATTAACTTACTGGAACTGGAACAAAGGCCACACATGTTATGCCTTAGCAAAGAGCTTGGCTTCATTGTATTCATGCCTTATGGATCTGAGAAAGTTTGAATTTAAGAGCGATGACCTAGGGTATCTGGCAGAAGAAATTTCTAAGCTGCAAAGTATTCAACATGTTGCTTAGAGTGTAAAACTTTGGAAAAGTTCCAACCTAGCCATGTTGTAGAAAAGAAAAGCCCATTTTCTGGTGAAGAATCCAAGCAGGCTGTGGAGAAACCACTTGCTTGAGAGATTAGTGTGACTAAAAGGGATTAGAGTGCTAATATCCAAGACAATGAAAAAGAGGCCTCAAAGGCATTTCAGAGATCTTTGAAGCAGCCCCTCTCATCACAGGCATAGAGGCCTAGGAGGAAAGAATGGTTTCAGAGGCTAGGCCCAGGGATCTGCTGCCCAGTGCAGCCTTGGGACAGTGCTCCCTGAATCCAGGCTACTTTGACTCCAGCCTCAGTTCAAAGGGCCCCAGATATAGCTCAGGCCACAGCTCTGGAAGGTGCAAGCCATAAGCCTTGGTTATGTCTACATGGTGTTAAGCCTACAGGCATGCAGATTGCAAAAGGGAAGGAGAGTTGGCAGCTTCTCCCTAGTTTTTGTAGGATGCATGAGAAAGCCTGGGTGCCAGGCACAAAGATTGCTGTAGGGGCAGAGCCTCTGCAGAGAAGCTGAACTAGTGCAGTGAGGAGGGGAATGTGGAGGTGGAGCCCCTACATACAGTCCACACCAGGGCACTGCCTATTGGAGCTGTGGGGATAGGACTGCCACCTTCCAGACACTATAATGGTAGATCCACCAAGAGCTTGCATTCTGAGCCTAGAAAAGTCACGGTTGCTCAACTCCAACTTGTAAAAGCAGCCACAGGGACTGCTCCCTGCAGCGCCACAGGGACAGAGTCATCCAAGGCCTTGGAAGTCCACCCCTTGTATCAGTGTGCTCTGGATGTGAGACATGGAGTAAAAGGAGATGATTTTGGAGCTTTGAGATATAATGACTACCTACTGTGTTTCAGACTTGCATGGCAACTGTAGCCTCTTTCTTTTTGTTGACTTCTTCTTTTTGGAATTGGAATGTCTACCCAATGCCTATACCCCCATTGTATCTTGAAAGTAAATAATTTGTTTTAATTTTACAGGCTCATAAGTGGAAGGAGATGAGTCTCAGATAAGACTTAGAACTTTATACTTGATGCTGGAATGAGTTAAAGCTTTTTAAAGACTGTTGGCACAGGATAATTATATTTGCAATGTGAGAAAAGCATAAGATTTTTAGGAGTTAGAGGCAGAATTATATGGTTTAGATATCTGTCTTCTTCAAATCTCATGTTGACTTCTGGTTTCTGGCCCAGTATATTTCAAATCTCATGTTGACTTCTGGTTTCTGGCCCAGTATATTTCAAAATGGTCACTGTTGCCCTCTCCTTGCCTGAGGTGGGAAGGAATTTTTCTCAGATATTCACTGTAAGCACCTGGTAGAGCTCCTGGAAGTAACACCTACACAAGTCTGAGGGCCTCCCTATGACTTGGTCCCTTGGAATTTTTAACTCTCAAAATTGTCTACACTGAGCCTCCATCATTTCGTCACTTATTCCTAACCTAGCACTGATTCTCATGGATGTTTCTGCTCTAGAAAGATGTGATTCTCTATATTTGCCTGTCTCTCCAATTTTGGGAGTAGGGCCTTGCCCTGTGATCTCACTTCAAAAAGAGAAGGAGTTGTTCATTTTTCACTGTTTAAATTTTTTTTTTTTTTTAGGGTGCACTTCTAAGCTCCTTTCATGCTGGGCCAGAAACCAGAAGTCTCAAAAGTAAACTATTTAATAAGACAAAAGACAGAATAAATTCATTAATTAATCAAATAGTTCACTAATCCCTCCATTTTAAGTTAATGAAAATGAATTTGATTAAGAAATACACTTTTAAGGCCAGGCACGGTGGCTCATGCCTGTAATCCATGGGAGGCTGAGGGGGGTGGATCACCTGAGGTCAAGAGTTTGAGACCAGCCTGGCCAACATGGTGAAACCTTATCTCTACCAAAAATAGAAAAGAAATATTAGCCAGGCTTGGTGGTGGGCACCTGTAATCCCAGCTACTCAGGAGGCCAAGGCAGGAGAATTGCCTGAACCCAGGAGGCAGAGGCTGCAGTGAGCGAGATTGTGCCATTGCACTCCAGCGTGGGCAACAGAGCAAAAACAAACAAATAATATATATATATATATATATATATACACACACACACACACACACACACACACACAACCAATGTCTTTTACAGGTGGGTATTTTTTCCCATTGAGTTGACTCATTTTATTTTCTACCTGATTAATGCTTCTAAATCTTTCTGGGTTAGCCATTCCAATCAAAAATCCTAAGGACACGCAAGACTCTTCACCAAAGTGCCTAGAGTATCTTCAGACACCAATGATGTCCAATGCAAAACTTCCAATTTTATTCCTTATTAGTTTGTCCAAGTGAATCTCAGATTTTTAAGAATATATGGCATAGACTTTCAAATTGCTTATATTCCATATACCATCATGTTGATCAACCCATATCAAGTATAACGATGAACAAAAGAATGCCAGAGTTGAAGTAAATAACATTTAAATGTGGGTGGAAACAGCCAATAGTCACTTCATTAATTTTCACTACAGCTAAAATTTTTGGCTCATTGTTTTCTGTACAGATTAAATAGTATTTGATCATTTGTCAGAATCACTTCACAGTGAATGAAAGTTTTTATATCTTATTTTCTGTAAATTGTCATTGGGAATCTTGCCAGTCAAATTTCCTAAATCCTGGTTGTTGAAGTTATTTGGCTTTTATTATTTCTGCCTAAAGTTTCAAATATATTATTCCTTTATTTATAATAGTGTTTTGGAGACAGAAAGTAATAACATTTAGTTTTACCTTATTGTGGTAATTTCATTATTTCTATTTTTGTATTATTCTGACTTTTTTGTTTTGCTTTTCTGAAAAGAAAAACACAAAACTTTGTTCCAGCATCAATAGTATTTTGTGCACTGATTTCCACTTCAACAAGCATTTCTCCACATGATATATTTTCAAGAAATTCTCAGTGATTCTGACATATGTGAGTTAAAACTAACAAAATTGAAAGTTATAGAAGTCAAAGTTACTGAGTGATTCTTTATGTGCCTCTGAAAGTTACTACAAAGATAGGAATCTCTAATCCAGTGAAATTTTAACTTGTGTTCCTAGATTAATATTTTAATACTGCCTTACCAAATGCAATCTGTTTTTCTGTGTTGCTTAGTGTCACCATTTAAATACAGATTATGGCATTAGAAATAAGATATGTTTGAGATTCCCTGGTAATGTTCATTTGTAAGAAATACAGAAAACTAGAAGTTACCTTTCATCAGGAGGTTAGACTATTGTTCTGTTTTCTTTTTTTCCCCTTTAATAGATTGTAACTCTAATAGTTAAGTCACAGCAGGGGACAAACATTTCAGTCTTAAATTTCTAAACTTTATTATGTTCATTACTCATGAGTTGAAAGCATTATTAAGCAGAGAATATATTATTCAAGTTAAAATCTTCTGTAAAATTTAATTTACATAGTTATTAGTTTTTTATATATAAGTCCAATGTGATTATCATTTAACTTTTGTATCCTTTCTTATCATTATTATAAAAGTGGTCCTTATTGATCATTAATGCCAGCCACATTTGGTGTTTAAATTAGAGATAAAATTTTGACTTTTTCTTACTCAATTTTTGTGTGTATCCATATCATTCAAATATTTATTTAAAGGTCGCATGCTTAATTGATTTATTCTTCATTTCTTTTCACAATGTGTTGTTTTCTTTGTTTTATTTAGTTTTTTTTTTAGTGAAAAAGTAAATCAAATAATCTACTGATTTAAGTAATTTTTTAGAAAAGGTTTATGTTTATCCTTATTTAGGAAATAAGATTTTTCTCCTTTTGGGGTTAAAAACTTTCAAATTTACTTCATGTGGGTTTTTACATGATTATATAGTAGAGATGGTACAGAAACATCTTTGGAAGATGCACTTGACTACTAACTAGAAGGAACAGGTTCTCATAGGAAAAGTGAGGGCAAAACAATAACAGGTGATCTCCTCAGGGAGGAAGTACCTATCCAGGAACACCATTTCTTATCTTAGGTTTCTTTTCTGTATGATTCTTAATTGGTGGTAATATGCAATTTAGCAAAACTAAATTCTTCAAAGCTTATGAAAATGCTACTTCTTTATCCATCTTACTTGGCAAGTTAATTAATAAGATCTCATATGGAGATTTATTCTCAAACTGACTCTGTAACAAAAATCATTTTTTTCCCCAAATATTTCCCAATGATACTGGGAAGGTATTTGTAAAAACTTGTTTCATAGGTTTTATATGTTTACACAGTTATGCAGGTTTTCTCTTTTGTTCCCAAAATGGTGTGTTCAAATGAGTGACTACCTGGAAACACTTTTTAATTTAATGAAATCAGGCTCTTTTCCAAAACTGTAGGTTTTAAATCTAGATAATATCATGTAGTTTCAACAAATTTAACTATGCCTCCATTAACTGTTTCTAATGTACTAAGACAAAACTTTCAAATGTTGTTTAATCTGGATGAGAAGTTTTCTTCTTAACAAGTTTTCTAAAGACATATTAAATATTTGGAATTGTTTATTGATTTCTTCTGAACCTATATTATTTCTATTTACTCAATATTTAATTCAATGACTTATTGTTCCAGTTGCTGTGGCTGCATAAGACGTTATTCCAAAACTTCATTGTGCAAAACATCAGTGGTTTCTGATCATGCCTTCTGTGGGTCAGAAAATCAGACAGGGCATAGAAAGTCGGGCTTATCTCTGCTTCGCAGTGTCTCTAGCCTCAGCTGGAAGTCTCAAAGACTGTTAAAAGTATCCGAAGATCTTTCTACTCACAAATCTGGCGGTTTATAAGAACTGTCAACTGGGGCCTCTGTTAGGTTGGGCAAAAGATGGCTGCTTCATATCTAAGCATTCTATCCATAGGCAAAGTGGAAATCAAATGGAAAGTGAAGGCCGAAGGGAAAATTCTTGTGTCACAGAATCCAAAAATGTATCACATGGATAATCTAGCTGAAAGAGAATCTGGGGAAGCAAGTATTATTTCACTGGGCAAACAGATACTCCAAATAAAAATGTGATTTTATTATTGAGGCACATTAAAATGTATATTATGTAGGTAAGTATTCATATCTACCACACTCAGTATTCTCTAAGCCTACCTTAAAATTCTTTAAAGCTTTGAGCCTTGCTTTTCTACACAATTTTATCTGCTGCACAGCTTCTAAATCAGTTCCTTGCTTTCTAGCGCTAGAGATAATTGTATTCTAGTCTGAACCATACTTGAAATAAGTTGTTTATCATTCTGTCTGCATTTTGCCCTCTTTGTGATAAATTTAATTTCAAAGTAATGGTCCCAGTTTTCTTTGTTTTATGGCTGCCCAATCACCAAGAAGGAGACAAAAATGTAAAATATCTGGTATCTGTGTTTCTTTAACTGCATCTCATAATCAAGCAAAATATTTTATTAGTTGATTAATAATGATAGGTTCAGATATTACCTATAGAATTAGTCACATATTGAAAATAGGAAGTTTTTATAAGTATCCAGTCTAGTTCATTTCTTATTAACTTCTTAAAAAATAAACATGCTAACTTTTCTCTTTTAAATATGTATTAAATTAGCAGTTCACAGTAACTAAAAGCACTAAAAGCCTACTAACTAAATGGGAAAGTGAGCTGATGGACATCATAACTAGTTCTGGTTTAACAACTCACTCCCTGCCAAACATTTATTTTTGCCTTGACTTTTAATTTAACTGAGTGTTGTTTTCAATTATCTTGGAGGAAAATATTTAATAGTATATTGGTTTGAAAATATCCTAATACCGAATACAGAAATTATTGCAATGAATAGAAGGCTAATAAGGGTTAATTGCAGTCTTTTTAAAATTTACTGACTCAGATTAGTAAACCAATCTTCAGTTTATCAAAGTATATGCATTTTAATACCAAAGTGTCTATTATCAATAGAATATACATTGCTAATTGTCTTTTAAACATTTTAAATGGATTTCTTTTCTTTTTTAATGAACACGGTTAGGTATAATGAACAAGATGGCTGACTGAAGTTGGGTTCTGGAGCCCAACCAAAGTTAAATGACAGATATCATATCTGTAAATTTAAGGATTCATTACTTTAAAAAATCTCAAAAACTTACCAAGTGACTGTAATTTGCCAGGTCCTGGGCTAGACTCTTGAGGGAGGAAGACAAATTAGTTCCTGTCTTCAAACTTAATGGAAGACTCAGAAGAACATAGAGAATTACAGTGCATATATTAAGTGCTATTTAGATAAGCACTGTTTGTTATGGAAAGCTTGTTATTTTGTAGATTGAATACATTGGAACAAGTTGAACAATTCAAAATTTGACTGTTACAAAATAAACAGCAGGAGGCAAATCTTTGTGCGTGTAAATTAAATGGCATTATTTTAAGTGCAATTTTATTTCTTAATTTTAAGATAGTATTTTTGCATATCAAAGCTAGCATGAATCTTGGTAGGGCTTAGTGGAGGAAATAGAAATAAGAGTTTAGTTAAAGTAGATGGTTAGATTGAAGGAGTGAGTGGGCAGCTAGAATAATAAGTGAGGAAATGGGCCATTTGTGAAAGTCTGGAATATGAATGTGGCTTCTATGCTCAACTATAGAGTATGAGGAGATAAAACAAATTTAAATAGTCATTTTCCCCACCATTCCATAAGCTTCATAACTTTAAAACTAAAACTAACCTTAAAATTATGACTCATTATTTCAAATCAGCAGCTTCATTTTTCATCTAATCTTGTCTTCTTAAATTTCCAAATCACATCACAGAATGCCTTTCTATTGCTCTTCTTTTTGTTACACAAGTATTTTGTCCTTACATTGGAAAACAAACTGTAATGTATATTGAAAATTCATATTACATCCACTGAGAATCCATAAGAAATGTAGAAGTTCTGTACCATACAGTGTGCTCAAGGAATTAGGGTTCCAGGAATTTTCTTTAATTGCACTCAACACAAGCCAAACTTCTCCACTGTTATAGTTTTGTTTTGTTTTATCTATGATCTTGAAGCCACTCAACTTGTCACAACTTTTCTGCTTTTTTTCTGCCCTTCCCCTCTTTCCCCTCAATCTCCATAACCCCTTTGGTCCTTTTTCAAAGGGCTCACCTTTACGAAAACTCTAATATTCATTATCAATTACCTAGATAGCTTCACTTTTACTCTGCAGAAATTCAGTGACTATGGTGGGGATTAGGATGTGAAAAAAGCCAGATGTTGCAAGTTGAGCATACTCAAAACAATCACAATTCCTCTGTGATTAACTCCCTTGTCTGTTTTTGTCTGTGACTATTATCTTCCTCTGATATTTTCCTTTTCCATTATACTTTTTTGCCACATCTTCAAGTTGAGGATCAAGAACATGTACTGTGGGGTTGAGCAACTTTCTCAAACTGTTCCTACCCTTAGAAGTTTGGGCAGTGGCCGGACACGACGGTTCATGCCTGTAATCCCAACATTTGGGGAGGCCAAGGAGGGAAGATCGCTTGAACCCAGGAGTTCAATACCAGCCTAGGCAACATTAGGGATACCCTGTTTCTACAAAAAGAAAAAGAAAAAAATTAGCCAAGCATGGTGGTGTACACCTGAGTTCTCAGCTAAGGTTGAAGAAGGCTGCGGGGGGCCCAGCTACGCTTGAGCCAGAGAGATCAAGGCTGCAGTGAGCATGTTCATGTCACCGCACTCCAGCCTAAGTGACAGAGTGAGACCCTGTTTCAGGAAAAAAAAAAAAAAAAAGTTTAGGTTATCAAACTTTAAGTCCAGACAGTTTTAGTTCAGTCTTATAGCTTGTTTGGCTACTCGGCGCTTTCAAAAACCTAGTAGACTTCTTATTTCATAAATATTGAATCTTGAGGAATATTTTCTCTAAGTCAATTTTATTCTGAGTCTCCTTAATTTTCTGAAAGTTTTAGTAGTAGATATAAAAGCCCTATCTTTATTTTTCTCTATTAGAAATCAGTTTTAATCACCTTTGTCACTTAAAATACTTTCTCAATTATATTTCCTAGTATTTGTGATCTCAGAGTAATTGATTTGCCCCACTTTGCAAATTCTGAAATTTCTTGAATCTCTCCATTTTCTTTCATTTGAGTCTGCAAATTTGCCAATTCTTATCTGAGGTTACCAGGTTTTTAGTAATATTCTGTCAAAAGCAGGTAACAGCAATCAACTCTGAAGACTAACGTTCAGTTTTTCAAACTCTTCCTAATACTGAAGATTTATAAGATTCATGACCTATTTTCTAAACCATGCTTCCTTACTGCAAGCAATAGACAGACGACCATCTTTCAAGATTACAATAATTAGTGGCTTCCTCAGCCTATCAATAAAGCAAGAATATATACTTTATGTTTTATGTTTCAGAAACTCCCAACTTCTGGGATAATTATTTTTGTAATAGAAGAAGCTGACATAGGTCATTATAACAAACACCCTAAAATATTAGTGGTTTAAGAGAACAAAAATCCATCTTTGTTTGTTTGTTTCTGCAGAGTCCACTGTAGGATATATAGAGCTGAAGATCTCACTCAGCAATTAAATGCTTCTACTCTTAGCTGAAGCGCACAACTTCCTCTCACAGCCCATTGGCCAGAACAGATCACTTGTCACACATGAGACTGTCTGTAAGGCCCAAGAGAGTATAGTTCTTTCTTGTATCCACAAGGGAGAAGAATCAGATGTGAATGGGCACTAGAAATTTCTCCTACACTCCCAGGTCCTACCTCTACAGATTTCTGCCTCTTAACCTATGAAAGTGAAATCATAGGAAAGGTACTGTAAGTATCTTCTTCTCGTATGAGTTAAATTAAAATCAAATACAGTCAATTATGTCTATGCCTCTTGACCTATAGAGATTCAAATTATTTCTTTATAATTTAGATGTTAGTTGCTATCAGTCAGCCTATTAAGTCTTGATAGACCTGAAACTTTGTGCCTAAGGCTCCACTCTCCTGCAGTAGAACTTCTTTAGAATTTCTTTCTTTTTTTTTTTTTTTTTTTTTTTTTTTACTTTTTTGAGTTGAAGTCTCACTCTGTCACCCAGGCTGAAGTGCAGTGGTGCGATCTCGGCTCACTACAACCTCTGCCACCCAGGTTCAAGCGATTCTTCTGTCTCAGCCTCCCGAATAGCTGGGATGACAGGACAAATCACCTTGCCCAGCTATGTTTTGTATTTTTAGTAGAGTCGGGGTTTCGGCATGTTGTCCAGGCTGGTCTCGAACTCCTGACCTCAGGTGATCCGCCCACCTTGGCCTCCCAAAGTGTTGGGATTACAGGAGTGAGCCACCACGCCCGGCCTAAAATTTGTTCATGAGTTTATTTTTTGTTCTATTTCTCTATCCTTCTTCTGCACTCTGTTGAACATTATATGGGGGATACAATGGAATTATATTGCAACAGTACAAACCTCAATTTTAATATTAGTTATCTCTATTAAAAATGGTCTCTTTATTATACTTTAAGTTCTAGGGTACATGTGCACAATGTGCAGGTTTGTTACATATGTATACATGTGCCATGTTGGTGTGCTGCACCCATTAACTCGTCATTTACATTAGGTATATCTCCTAATGCTATCCCTCCCCCCTCCCCCCACCCCATGGCAGGCCCCGGTGTGTGACGTTCCCCACCCCGTATACAAGTGTTCTCATTGTTCAGTTCCCACCTATGAGTGAGTGAGAACATGTGATGTTTGGTTTTCTGTCCTTGTGATAGTTTCCTCAGAATGATGGTTTCCAGCTTCATCCATGTCCCTACAAAGGACATGAACTCATCCTTTTTTATGGCTGCATAGTATTCCATGGTGTATATGTGCCACATTTTCTTAATCCAGTCTATCATTGATGGACATTTGGGTTGATTCCAAGTCTTTGCTATTTTGAATAGTGCCGCAATAAACATACGTGTGCATGTGTCTTTATAGCAGCATGATTTATAATCCT
Organism: Symphalangus syndactylus; assembly: GCF_028878055.3. Lineage (NCBI taxonomy): Eukaryota > Metazoa > Chordata > Mammalia > Primates > Hylobatidae > Symphalangus > Symphalangus syndactylus. Next base: position 79,424,080 of record NC_072433.2, read on the forward strand.
TTGAGTATATACCCAGTAATGGGATGGCTGGGTCAAATGGTATTTCTAGTTCTAGATCCTTGAGGAATTGCCACACTGTCTTCCACAATGGTTGAACTAGTTTACAGTCCCACCAACAGTGTAAAAGTCTTCCTATTTCTCCACATCCTCTCCAGCACCTGTTCTTCCCTGACTTTTTAATGATTGTCATTCTAACTGGTGTGAGATGGTATCTCATTGTGGTTTTGATTTGCATTTCTCTGATGGCCAGTGATGATGAGCATTTTTTCCTGTGTTTTTTGGCCGCATAAATGTCTTCTTTTGAGAAGTGTCTGTTCATATCCTTCGCCTACTTTTTGATTGGGTTGTTTGATTTTTTTCTTGTAAATTTGTTTAAGTTCTTTGTAGATTCTGGATATTAGCCCTTTTTTAGATGGGTAGAAAGCAAAAGTTTTCTCCCATTCTGTAGGTTGCCTGTTACTCTGATGGTAGTTTCTCTTGCTGTGCAGAAGCTCTTTAGTTTAATTAGATCCCATTTCTCAATTTTGGCTTTTGTTGCCAATGCTTTTGGTGTTTTAGACATGAAGTCCTTGCCCATGCCTATGTCCTGAATGGTATTGCCTAGGTTTTCTTCTAAGGTTTTTATGGTTTTAGGTTTAACATTTAAGTCCTTAATCCATCTTGAATTAATTTTTGTATAAGGTGTAAGGAAGGGATCCAGTTTCAGCTTTCTGCATATGGCTAGCCAGTTTTCCCAGTGGCATTTATTAAATAGGGAATCCTTCCCCATTTCTTGTTTTTGTCAGGCTTGTCAAAGATCAGATGGTTGTAGATGTGTGGTATTATTTCTGAGGGCTCTGTTCTGTTCCGTTGGTCTATATATCTGTTTTGGTACCAGTACCATGCTGTTTTGGTTACTGTAGCCTTGTAATATAGTTTGAAGTCAGGTAGCGTGATGCTTCCAGCTTTGTTCTTTTGGCTTAGGATTGTCTTGGCAATGCGGGCTCTTTTTTGGTTCCATATGAACTTTAAAGTAGTTTTTTTTTCAATTCTGTGAAGAAAGTCATTGGTAGCTTGATGGGGATGGCATTGAATCTATAAATTACCTTGGGCAATATGGCCATTTTCACAATATTGATTCTTCCTATCCATAAGCATGGAATGTTCTTCCATTTGTTTGTGTCCTCTGTTATTTCATTGAGCAGTGGTTTGTAATTCTCCTTGAAGTGGTCCTTCACATCCCTTGTAAGTTGGATTCCTAGATATTTTATTTTCTTTGAAGCAATTTTGAATGGGAGTTCACTCATGATTTGGCTCTCTGTTTGTCTGTTATTGGTGTATAGGAATGCTTGTGATTTTTGAACACTGATTTTGCATCCTGAGACTTTGCTGAAGTTGCTTATCAGCTTAAGGAGATTTTGGGCTGAGATGATAGGGTTTTCTAAATGTACGATCATGTCATCTGCAAACAGGGACAATTTGACTTCCTCTTTTCCTAATTGAATACCCTTTATTTCTTTCTCCTGCCTGATTGCCCTGGCCAGAACTTCTGACACTCTGTTGTTTTAATAAGTTCTTTGGTTTGCTCATTTTTCTGCTCTCTCCTCCTCCTACCATCATTCTATTACCATCTTTCTCATTGCTGCCCTTTTCTCTCAGGAGCAAGAACATTCTCCCTATGTCTTTTATTTTCTTGTACAATACAGATAGCCTCTGCAGTACCTAACTCCAAATTTAGGACTATGTTATTCCTCATTCTCTGGTAGTAGGAGTAGAGTTCCACTGTTTGATTTATACCAGAATAAACATTTCTTGTAGAGTTGACATTCAGCCCTTACCAACTCGATTACTGTTTTCCGCTTAGGTAGTAAGGAAGACATCACATAGACTTGGCTTCCAGAAGTAACAAAGACTGTTTCAATAAAAAGATTAGATAGAAGGCTTATAGGAGGAGGAAATGAATTTCATTGATATACTTAAAAAATTCTCTTCTTAAGACAATTTAAATATTTTATCAATAAACACATAGGGTTTTATTAATAAATACCCAAGAATTATAAGTAAATTATAAATTATGATATATTCTAAAGTCTAAAGTCATGTAATAGAATGAGTCTTCAGGGCTTATAAACACCCAGGTTGTTACATGAGAACAGTCGAAATTAAGACATTTACCTCAAAGGCAAAATCAATTTCCTAATTGTAAAAGAAGAAATGTTAAACAGAGAATAATTTTACAATTTTCAATATGTATTATTTTTAAAAGGAAGACCATCTTACTTTCATGATCATTCTATATTTGATCAAATGTGACAAATTTTAAAGTATATTTAAAATTCTAAAGGAAATATATTTCTTTCATGAGACTTCTTCAGGAAAAAATTTAGATTGCATGCTTATGTATAAATGGAAGCAAAAAATCTTAATAAAATGCATTTCCAAGTTCATTTCTAATCAACCTTTATCACCTGTTATTCACCCTATTAAAAATGGAAAAGGCAAGCTGACAGGCATGTCAAGATGAATCCCTCAAAAAGATAGCATGTCAACGTTGAAATAAAAAAAATCATGGAAATGCTAAATTACAAAAAGTACATCTTATTCCTTCCTTTACAGAGAGATTTTAGGCAATGAAAGACAAGGAGCAATTTTCTGAAATTTGAACAACAATCCAGTGATGAGTTATGAGAACCATTTTCCCTTTCCCCAACAATCTGACTAGTAGATTTGGATGAACTTATATAAATAGGTTAAACGAGGAGGCTATAAACACTTTGAAAACTGTATAATAAATAAAAAATAATTACATAACATTTAACTTATTTGTAGCTCTATGGATTCTTTTGTTTTTTTCTCATCTTTCAAAAATATAGCTTCTTGTTTTCATTATGTCATTACATGTTTTAATACCACAGAATGTCTCTTTTGTTTAAATAAAAATTGCTTGTAAGTGCTTAACGAATATCATAAACAGCAATTTATGACATGATTATGGGCAGATATAGATAAGGCTTAGGGAGTTTAGGGCAGTGGATTAAAAATAAAAAGCAGAAATGTATACAAAAATACTCCATTAAAGATATTGTTTGTTAGTGTCCAAAGGAGGGCAAGACTGACATACAGAGAATACACACTATGAGGTAAAATGTTAAATTTAATAAAGTTACTTCCTAATGGTCCTTTCTCTAAGACGCCTCCTGAGTCTTTATTGCTTGAAGTGTCTGACCATCAGGAAAGTGACCTGCAATAACTCCTACTGTCTAAAGATCATGCAATGGATATGAAATTAATTGATATATACAGTACTTCAGTTAGGTGATTAAATTTGACCAAGAATCAGTATTATAGTCTATGTCATGTTAGGAAATGTAACACAGATCCTCATCTTGGCCCAAAATGCTAATCTATCATTAATTTCAACTCATATTTCCTGTAACTTTGTTAAAAGAAATAATTATATTCTTATAGGTTTTTAAATATTTTAATATACCTAAAGCAGGTCACCATTAATTAAGAAACCTTAAAAAGCATGTGTGCATTGAGATTAATAAACATATCCTAAAATGTTTAAATCTTTGGATTTACAAGTGAATCTAGATCCTTTTTAGATAAGAGGCTTATTATATTTTTAAAAAATGTATTCAAAATCAAATGCTTAAACTTTTTAAGTGTTTTATAGGAAAACTATACAAAAGTTATGCAGATTCTTTAAAAGTCTTCAAATTGTAGGAATCATGTTTCAGAAATAAAGATGGCAATGAATGATCTAGAATGCATAGATGAAATGGTAATTTCTCCCTCATCTCTCTTGCGACTCTCAGACATTGAACAATTTTTGATTATGCAACCAAAGAAAATCTTGTCAGTTACCACCCCTTCAAATGAATTATAATAACATGTAGAATATATGGTGAAATGCCAACTTCTTATCACATTTCACCTAAGAAATCATTGTAAACACTGTACTGCCACTTTGCCCTTTCTGCAACCATGAGTGGCATTAATTCCTTTGGATGAGTCTGGACTTAGCTGCTTCTGACAGTATCATCCTTGTTTCACTTACTGAATCATGTTTGCTCCATACCAAAAACTGCTTCCTGGCCAGGCATGCTCTTAGCAGATTGACCTAGCAGAAAAGTTTCTGGACTTCTGCCAAATAGGCAGAATAGTGATGTGCATGAAGCCACTCAATTCCAAATGATGTTGTGTAAAAAAATAAAATTGAGTGCTAAAATGTTGGTTTGTTTAAAAGGTCAGTTCATAATTAGTTTACAGGTAATTGGAGCTTTAGAATGAATTTAATTTCCACAGCTTCAATAAAAAATTTTCATGAAGATTTATCTTCAGATTAGTTTAGTTATCACTATAAATTTGTATAAATTTTAAAAATTTAAATTAAATTTATATAATAGCCAGTTTAAAGAGTTTCGAGCTTTTACAAAATGTGTTTTTTCATATACATACATATATATGCATCTCTATAATTATATGCTTCCAGACTTGCTCAGATTTTGAATACTCAACAATAACAAAAATTATTTAAAATTTTTTAAAAATTCATTTGATTCATGTTTAAAATTGACACACATAATAACATCCCTAAAAATAATTACACTGGGAAATTAATTCAATTGTCTATATATAACTATACTTCTGTTTAATAAAATCAATTATAAGGAATGCATTATCTTTAGTTATGGATCAAAGGAAAAGAAAAGGCCATTGTATTTAAAAATGTTGGGCTCTTTTGTTTTGAATTTTGAGGCAAACTTGTTGGAAAAAGAACAAGCCTGTTGTAGTAGAGAACAATGCTTATGTCTTATCGGCAAAGTTTTACAGTGGTCATGGCTAACTGGGTGTAGTCTTGTCATTGATTTTTTGTAAAATGGTGAAGATCTTCATTTAACAAATTCAAAGCAAGTCTTTTTAATAGAATGAGTCATAACTGTGACTAAATATTACATTCATAAATTCAGAATACAGAGAAAAGATCTCTCTCTTGGATGATTTTGGTACACTTGATAAACTGATAAACTTGTTTTGTTTTGTTTTGTTTTGTTTTGTTTTGTTTTGTTTGAGACAGAGTCTTGCTCTGTCGCCCAGGCTGGAGTGCAGTGGTGCGATCTCAGCTCACCGCAATCTCCGCCTCCTGGGTTCACTCCATTCTCCTGCCTCAGCCTCCTGAGTAGCTGAGACTACAGGCGCTTGCCACAACGCCCGGCTAATTTTTTGTATTTTTAGTAGAGAAGGGGTTTCACCATGTTAGCCAGGATGGTCTCGATCTCCTGACCTCGTGATCCGCCCGCCTTGGCCTCCCAAAGGGCTGGGATTGCAGGCGTGAGCCACCTCACCTGGCCTGCACTTGATAAACTTTAAATTTAATTCTCATGCTTTGGTTTCTTGAATTCTGAAATTCTGACCCAAATAAAACCACTATCTGTTTGAAAATCATATTAAAAATATGTGTCTGGATATATATGTATGCATGCGGAAATGCCCACAGAAACTCATGTGAATGAATGAATGAACAGATAAATGAACAAAAACTTTCTTCACATAATATTGATGTCAAAGAGGTATGTAATTTTTTGAAAAATCCAGTCATATGTCATTTTAGGGAATCTCAAGTGCCTTATTCTATTGAAAATATTTAAATCTCTTTTATCTAAACACATTAGAATTTTCTAATTTGAAGGAAAAATGACACAGAATTTTATGACAAATTCTTTAGAAAACTATTTGTGATCTTTTTTGGGGGGAACTTTAATATCTAGGAATTAAAGTTCAGTACTTTTCTCTGTGGCTGGAATAAAATCTGTATCTAATTATTTTCTGGGACTTTACATTGCTTGAAGATTTTTGCAAAATAATGCCAGGCCTCTAGCAAGGCATTAAATTTTGGTTCAATTCAGTCCTCATATGCCATTGTTTTGTAGTTGTTCCAGGTACAAGTTAAAACAACTTACCAAACAAAACGAAACAAAACAAAAATCTTGGCAGTATCTGTTTTATTGTGAACCTCATTCAACCTGAAATTTAATTATGTTACCATGTGGGTTTGTAATGTGGATTACTAGTTTTATTGTATGCCTGTGATTAGTTTCTGCTCTAATTTCTTTTTAGCCCCTTCCTGACCTTGAGGTGAAAAAACAGAGAAGATGTATTCCTTCCATTTAATGCCAGTTTGAGGTGTTTCTCCTGCATCTTCAGATCAATGAAAAGTAAATAGCCTACACTTCTTGTTTCACAGTGCAGTATTGATCTTTCTTCAGCTTTTGCTTCCCCTTTTCCCTGTGTCTTGTGTCTTTCAACCCCTGGGACCGAAGTGATTGCCATAGATTGGACAAGCTAACAAGCGCATGATAAGGAACCGGTGTTTTGTGGCATACTCACATGCACATGCTTGGTATATAAAGCCTGCTTCTGCATTGAAAGAAAGGTGCCATTTTGGGTGCATGGCACAAGCCACTAGGAGAAAGAACCAAAAGGAAAAAAAACAAACAAACAGGAAGGAAGATTTTATTTGTTATCCGAAATCTTTGCAGATAGTGCTAAATTAGGTGATGAAACTCCTGTGAAAAATAAAAGACAAGTAGCCTGCGGGGAAAATGCCATATGCTTTTAGCTTTGGCAAATGACTGGATGTTGGCAGCCTGTGGGTAAGTGTCTACTATCCTTCAGCATCTATGCTTTCAAAAGAATATTTGTTATTATGATTTTTGTGGATTTTCTTTGGTTTCACTTTTTACTTAAGGCTAGTTGCTAAATTGTTAATCTTAGCGTTTGCAAAATAGTTATAATTTGGATTCCGAATCCAATACTTAGAAATATGTATTTAAGCCACGTGTCTTCACAAGAAGCATTAGGAGATATATTTGCTTCTTTAACAATCTGACTGATTTGTGGCTTTTCTTTGAGGTGGAAGAAATGTTTTTGTAAAGATGTGAACTGATCTAAGATGTCAAGTAATAGAAGGAAATAGGATAACTTTGTAAAGCTTAGAAATACTTTGTTTTCTCCCTGCCTGTCTTTAACATGTTCATTGTAAAAATGAAAACCCTCCAAGTTTTATTTTTGGGCCCTTCTGTATCCACAGATTTGTCTGGCATTGAAAAATGGATAAATGAATAATTGATATTCTATCACATGCTATTGTCTCTTTACAGATGGATATTTTATGCTGGGCAGCTTGCAAGTTTTCTGACCTCACTTTAGGATGGTAGGGATCCAGTTGCTTGACTCTGACGTGCTTATAAGTTATTGGTGCCATTGGCTCCCAGCTCTGTAAACTAATATATTTATAAATAAGTTATCCTTTCTTTACTTTTTATGCTCTCATTCTGGAATTTAGTTTGAGATTCTACAGTCAGGCTATCATTTGAGAGTCCATGGTTGAAAGGAGGTTCATGTGACAGAGGAAATAAACAAAGCTTGTGTTTCTCATGGAGAAATGTTGTGACCTCGATAAATGTTAATACAGCATGAAGATCTGTAGAGGATGTTTAACTTATTACTAATTTTAAGGAAAAATATTCCCGATGCACAGGTTTCTGATTCTGATATGTAAATCACTGTACTGTCATATATAAACATCATATGAACACCATGGATACTGCTGCAATGCGGCTTTTAGCACATTGTTGTCAGTATGATGCTTTTATATCATGCGCCTTTTGTTGTCTGAGCAGAATACAGAATACATGGAACAAACTAAGCAAAATGTTGGAGCTTCCGTATCTTACTTAGGTTTTATGACTTGTATACTTCTTGGATTTGGGTGATTGTTCTAACCCAAGCTATTATGTAATCCTTAGGGTAACTCTACTGCTGATTTGAAAGCTATTAATTTTCTATTACAGTGTGCTAAAGATGTTCTATAGTGTGGCACTCACCTGCATTATTGAGTCAATGACCAATTGCAGAGTTGCTCTGTGGTAGTTGGAGCTTAACTCAACCCTCTGGGATCTCATTTATTATTTGCAGATATTGATTTTGGAAAAAAGAAAAGCTAAGATGTGTGAATATAATACTAACTTAGACCTGGCCTAGAGCTATTAACTCTTAATGGTCTGCATATTGTATGTGTTAACATGTAAAACTATTACATATTTTGTGATTTTAATAATAAATTATACTGTGTTCACAATAAGTATTTATCAGTATCTATACAGTATGTCTAAACATTGAGTACCCAAATGATTTTGCTGTATGTTATTAGAATCTGAACTTAGCTTTAGTCATATTTGTAATTTTCTGATGTCTTAAAGATGCAAATAAGAGAAGAACATTTATTTGTACCCTTAAAAATATCCTAAGCAAATACCCAAGTGTGTATGGTATATAATATGCAATGTGTGTGTTTGTGCGCAGAGGGAATCTTAGTGATTTTTGATTTATTTTTCTTAAAGAAACATTGTCCATAGGCAGTTTCCTGAAGCAGCCTTAGGACTGTTAAAAAACCAAAAGAACATAAAAATGTATGGGGAAGTTCTTCACCTGGCGGAATCTAAAATTCAAAATGAAGCCCAGGCTTATGTGGCATTCTAGGGTGCATGATCTCTTGACTGAAGGGACCCCGAGAACCTATTATTGACATTGGTGCTCCCATAAGACTGACAGGGTTACAAAGGCACACTCTCGGGGGCTCCCCAGCAATCACCTTTCCTTGCCCTCGTGTTTATCGCTAAGGCTTAATTGCACACAATTTCTCAAAACCTGATATTTTTTTCCTTCAAATGCTTCCATTATTTTCAGAGAAATAGCATTTCTACACAGCCAAAGTAATTGGAAACATTTAGAAAATTATTTTGCTTTGTTTATTTAAGGTAAAGGCCAGTTTTTAAAATTGATTTTTATTTTTTATATTCTGTCACTTTTATTTAATAACAAATGTAAAAGCAAAACCTATTTCTAAGTTGAAATTAATTAACTTAACAAATAATGAAAGGGGATTATATTGTCAACTATCTGCTTGCTGGTACACGTCACATGAAAACAATTGGCAACCCAATAGGAAATATCTGTCAAATAATTTCTTGTTAACCTAATTTGTTCAAGGACTATTCTATGGAATGAAAAGGATATATGACATTTGTTTTTGTCCCTCTTTAGCATCATATTTTAGTTCAAAATTCACCAGTTCTAATTATCTCCTATTTGCAACTGCTCCAGAGGAACCCTTACATGAGTGCCCTCAGTAAATGCCTTTATTCAGTCATGTTTTTCACTAAATAGAAATATATTGTCTATTATGTGCTAAGTGTACTAGATGCTAAAAATATTTTTAAAAAGATTCATTATAGAAATTAAATATAAAAAAGAGGAAAGGAAGGAGACCAAGTCTTTGATTTTATAAAAGCTTAATTATAATAGGAATTGAACACAAAGCCAGTATAAAGCAAATTTATTTTATGTTAGAAGTAAAAATAATCTACCATACTATGAAGGTACACTAAAAATATGAAATTAAAAGAAACTATTTTTCAGTATAATTTTAATGTTTAAAAAGTACCTTTTTGTTTGTAATATGTATAAGCATGTCCAGCAGAATTTCTCAATTGGTATAATTGCTTATTCAACCAACATTTATTTAGTATCAATTGCGTGATAGGGGTTAGAAAGATAGAGGAAACGAGGTGAACTTCTAGCTCACGCATGCTAACAGACTACAGAAGAAGACATACAAAGCCTAAATCTACACTCAGTGCTTAAAACGTCTATTCACTGTAGACTTTTTAGTCAACCATCAAAGGGAAAGCTTTACTTTCTAAATCTATATCTATTATGTCTAACAGTCAAATAATGAGAACTGATATGCAGTTCAATATTAATGAGAATAAGGTGATAATTTTGACTTATTATATTTTTGGTATCACTTATGTAAAATATTGTACACATGACATTTTACATGTTATAGGTATTTTTACATGTTATAGGTAGGTTCACATAGGTATCACCTAGATAAAATGTTGTACTTAATGATCTAGAGGCTTCTACTAGTTTTAGTTATGATAAATATTGAACAGGCTAAGGCTAGTTCAGAGACCAACCAGAGACATTAGCAAATTAATGACATTGAATTTGCCTTACGTCACCAAATACCTACGAGTGAAATTAGATACCAATTCCAAAACATGCCTACAATAAGCATAGCTGCTTAACTGCCAAGATAGATACTGATGAGACATCTGTTGGGGAAGTTTTAAGCAGGATAGGCACCCAAAAATCAAAGCTTAAAAACTCAAGATTAAATGTTTCTGACTTATAAAATCACAAAAGTACATTTTCAATGATATATTTGTGATTTGGCACCATGAATGTTTTCTTAAAATGCTTAACATTTTAAAGTAAATGACTTTCTGAGTAGTTTTTCTTTAATCTGAAAGTATAAATGAACATGAGTCAGTATTTTTTTTATTTTTTAATTTTTATTTATTTATTTATTTTTAGACAGAGTCTCACTCTGTCACCCAGTCTGGAGTGCAGTGGCGGGATCTTGGCTCACTGCAACCTCCGCCTTCTGGGTTCAAGCAATTTTCCATGCCTCAGCCTCGTGAGCAGCTGGGATTTCAGGTGCCCGCCACCACACCAGCTTTTTTTTTTTTGTATTTTTAGAAGAGATAGGGTTTCGCCATGTTGGTCAGGCTGGTCTTGAATGCCTGACCTCGGGTGATCCACCCACCTCGGCCTCCCAAAGTGCTGGGATTACAGGCTTGAGCCCCTGTGCCAGGACAAGTCAGTATTTTTGATGAGTACTCTCTCCTATTTATTTATTTGTCAACAAATGGCAGTGATAATCAGGTGACAACAGGCAGTCAACATTATAAATGGTTCACATAATTAACTGTAGATAATAATCCAGGTAAAATATGGATGCTAGTCCTTTCAAAAAAATGGAGGCAAAATAACACCATTACTGATTCTAATTTACTGTTCCTTAACGTCCTCATAATGAGTATGAGGCTATCAAGTTACTCTATTTTTTCTTTTTTTTTTACTTATGTGATTGTTGTTGTTGTACATTACAGGCCAGAAATACACCACAGAAAATAATTTTAGATATACTATTATATTCATTAACTTAGAAGATATATATATATATATATATTTAATTTTTTTTTTCTGGCACAATACTCTGTTCATAGGAACATCAACTTCAAATGTGATCTGTTCCTTTTTAGTGGCCTGTGAAATAGTACCATAAATTCATCCCCAGTATGAAAAGCGTCAGCAATGAGATTTGAGGCAGCCTGTCGTGCAAAAAGTAAGGCATTAGTCGAGAGGGGCGGTTTTTACAAAAGGTCATTGTTAGGCTCATATAGGTAGGCAACGAGTACACAGCTTCTTTATCACTGTCCATTCATTAAATGGAACAATTTTATTTCTAAATTTAAGAGATTAGAGATGCTATTGACCCTTGGTCAGAAAAGATGCTGATGCTAATGATGGCTCTTCTTATTGCCTTACTGTAATTTACCTACTCATATGTCTAGGCACCTTCAGCATCAGTCACGTCTGAAATATATTTGGCTCAGGCTTTTAGCCCCTTTTGGATTCACTTGGCTTTTTGCCCAGACTCAATATTTTATAATAAAATTATTCAAATTATCTCCATGATTGCAATATAATTTCCTCCCTTGACTTCCAACCATATCAATCTATAGTCTTTCTCCTTATTGTCTCAGAAAATCAAAATAGTATGAGGACTGAACCTATCATAAATCTATAATCTCTGATTGAACTTTCAGTGATGCTTGGCCATGCTTTTATTCAGCTTTTTATGAGTCTCTTTTGTATTCCCCAGTGACTATGTCAAACATTGTCTACTCTTACCAAATTTAAAGTCCCACCTCCTCATATTCTGTGGTAGACTTCTAGTGCCAGTTACCATTTGGTTCTCCTTTCCCCCATAAAGAAGATTTTACTCCTGATGTCCTTACTGTTATTTAGGACCAGAAGGTTCTGAGTAGAAATGGATTCTGAATGACTCTCAGCGGAAGATATCCTGTATTTTTCTTCCCTGCCTTTTGAACCAGAGACCTTATGATTGAAATTATGAAGGTACAAGGTGGTGGGGACTTCTGTCAACCCAAATTGTCATGGAGGTGTGAAGGCAGTTGCCATGGAGAGTCAGCAGGTCAAATTTTCATGAACAAAAACCTTTGTAGTTTTAAGCCAACTGAGATGTTGGGGATGTTTATTTTCCAGACTATCCAAAGATGTCCTGACATCTTTAATTTTAGGAGATGAGTTTGTTTTCCATGATATCGAGAGCTTTGAGAAAATCCAACACATTGTGTTCCTACCATAATATAATGGTATTTATACATTTTCAAACAAAAATATTTCTGGCCAGGAGCAATGGCTCATGCATGTAATACCAGCACTTTGGGAGGCTGACGAGTGGATCATCTGAGGTCAGGAGTTTGAGACCAGCCTGGTCAACATGGTGAAACCCCATCTCTACTAAAAATACAAAAATTAGCCAGGTGTGGTGGCGGGCACCTGTATTCCCAGCTCCATTCTCTCTGTTTTTATCAATGTCAGAGGAAGAATTGTGTAGTGCCAGTCTTTTCTTTTTTTTTTTGAGAAACAGCATTTATTCTACAATGTTGTCATTACATCTCCGCATGGATCCCCCTGACTGTACTGTGATTTTTTTTTTTTTTTTTATTATACTTTAGGGTTTTAGGGTACATGTGCACAATGTGCAGGTTTGTTACATATGTATCCATGTGCCATGTTGATTTCCTGCACCCATTAATTCGTCATTTAGCATTAGGTGTATCTCCTAATGCTGTCTTTCCCCCCTCCCCCCACCCCACAACAGTCCCCGGAGTGTGATGTTCCCCTTCCTGTGTCCATGAGTTCTCATTGTTCAATTCCCACCTATGAGTGAGAACATGCGGTGTTTGGTTTTTTGTCCTTGTGATAGTTTACTGAGAATGATGTTTTCCAGTTTCATCCATGTCCCTACAAAGGACACGAACTCATCATTTTTTATGGCTGCATAGTATTCCATGGTGTATATGTGCCACATTTTCTTAATCCAGTCTATTGTTGTTGGACATTTGGGTTGGTTCCAAGTCTTTGCTATTGTGAATAGTGCCACAATAAACATACGTGTGCATGTGTCTTTATAGCAGCATGATTTATAGTCCTTTGGGTATATACCCAGTAATGGGATGGCTGGGTCAAATGGCATTTCTAGTTCTAGACCCCTGAGGAATCGCCACACTGACTTCCACAATGGTTGAACTAGTTTACAGTCCCACCAACAGTGTAAAAGTGTTCCTATTTCTCCACATCCTCTCCAGCACCTGTTGTTTCCTGATTTTTTAATGATGGCCATTCTAACTGGTGTGAGATGGTATCTCACTGTGGTTTTGATTTGCATTTCTCTGATGGCCAGTGATGAGGAGCATTTCTTCATGTGTTTTTTGGCTGCATAAATGTCTTCTTTTGAGAAGTGTCTGTTCATGTCCTCTGCCCACTTTTTGATGGGGTTGTTTGTTTTTTTCTTGTAAATTTGTTTGAGTTCATGTAGATTCTGGATATTAGCCCTTTGTCAGATGAGTAGGTTGCAAAAATTTTCTCCCATTGTGTAGGTTGCCTGTTCACTCTGATGATAGTTTCTTTTGCTGTGCAGAAGCTCTTTAGTTTAATGAGATCCCATTTGTCGATTTTGGCTTTTGTTGCCATTGCTTTTGGTGTTTTAGACATGAAGTCCTTGCCCACGCCTATGTCCTGAATGGTATTGCCTAGGTTTTCTTGTAGGATTTTAATGGTTTTAGGTCTAACATATAAGTCTTTAATCCATCTTGAATTAATTTTTGTATAAGGTGTAAGGAAGGGATCCAGTTTCAGCTTTCTACATATGTGTAGCCAGTTTTCCCAGCACCATTTATTAAATAGGGAATCCTTTCCCCATTGCTTGTTTTTGTCAGGTTTGTCAAAGATCAGATAGTTGTAGATATGCGGCATCATTTCTGAGGGCTCTGTTCTGTTCCATTGATCTATGTCTCTGTTGTGGTACCAGTACCATGCTGTTTTGGTTACTGTAGCCTTGTAGTATAGTTTAAAGTCAGGTAGCGTGATGCCTCCAGCTTTGTTCTTTTGGCTTAGGATTGACTTGGCGATGCGGGCTCTTTTTTGGTTCCATATGAACTTTAAAGTAGTTTTTTCCAATTCTGTGAAGAAAGTCATTGGTAGCTTGATGGGGATGGCATTGAATCTATAAATTACCTTGGGCAGTATGGCCATTTTCATGATATTGATTCTTCCAACCCATGAGCATGGAATGTTCTTCCATTTGTTTGTATCCTCTTTTATTTCATTGAGCAGTGGTTTGTAGTTCTCCTTGAAGAGGTCCTTCACATCCCTTGTAAGTTGGATTCCTAGGTATTTTATTCTCTTTGAAGCAATTGTGAATGGGAGTCCACTCATGATTTGGCTCTCTGTTTGTCTGTTATTGGTGTACAAGAATGCTTGTGATTTTTGTACATTAATTTTGTATCCTGAGACTTTGCTGAAGTTGCTAATCAGCTTAAGGAGATTTTGGGCTGAGACAATGGGGTTTTCTAGATATACAATCATGTCATCTGCAAACAGGGACAATTTGACTTCCTCTTTTCCTAATTGAATACCCTTTATTTCCTTCTCCTGCCTGATTGCTCTGGCCAGAACTTCCAGCACTATGTTGAATAGGAGTGGTGAGAGAGGGCATCCCTGTCTTGTGCCAGTTTTCAGAGGGAATGCTTCCAGTTTTTGCCCATTCAGTATGATATTGGCTGTGGGTTTGTTGTAGATAGCTCTTATTATTTTGAGATACGTCCCATCAATACCTAATTTATTGAGTGTTTTTAGCATGAAGGGTTGTTGAATTTTGTCAAAGGCCTTTTCTGCATCTATTGATATAATCATGTGGTTTTTGTCTTTGGTTCTGTTTATATGCTGGATTACATTTATTGATTTGCGTATGTTGAACCAGCCTTGCATCCCAGGGATGAAGCCCACTTGATCATGGTGGATAAGCTTTTTGATGTGCTGCTGGATTCGGTTTGCCAGTATTTTATTGAGGATTTTTGCATCAATGTTCATCAAGGATATTGGTCTGAAATTCTCTTTTTTGGTTATGTCTCTGCCAGGTTTTGGTATCAGGACGATGCTGGCTTCGTAAAATGTGTTAGGGAGGATTCCCTCTTTTTCTATCGATTGGAATAGTTTCAGAAGGAATGGTACCAGTTCCTCCTTGTACCTCTGGTAGAATTCAGCTGTGAATCCATCAGGTCCTGGACTCTTTTTGGTTGGTAAGCTATTGATTATTGCCACAATTTCAGAGCCTGTTATTGGTCTATTCAGAGATTCAACTTCTTCCTGGTTTAGTCTTGGGAGGGTGTATTTGTCGAGGAATTTATCCATTTCTTCTAGATTTTCTAGTTTATTTGCATAGAGGTGTTTGTAGTATTCTCTGATGGTAGATTGTATTTCTGTGGGATCAGTGGTGATATCCCCTTTTTCGTTTTTTATTGCATCTATTTGATTCTTCTCTCTTTTCTTCTTTATTAGTCTTGCTAGCGGTCCATCAATTTTGTTGATCTTTTCAAAAAACCAGCTCCTGGATTCATTAATTTTTTGAAGGGTTTTTTGTGTCTCTATTTCCTTCAGTTCTGCTCTGATTTTAGTTATTTCTAGCCTTCTGCTAGCTTTTGAATGTGTTTGCTCTTGCTTCTCTAGTTCTTTTAATTGTGATGTTAGGGTGTCAATTTTGGATCTTTCCTGCTTTCTCTTGTGGGCATTTAGTGCTATAAATTTCCCTCTACACACTGCTTTGAACGTGTCCCAGAGATTCTGGTATGTTGTGTCTTTGTTCTCGTTGGTTTCAAAGAACATCTTTATTTCTGCCTTCATTTCATTATGTACCCAATAGTCATTCAGGAGCAGGTTGTTCAGTTTCCATGTAGTTGAGCGGTTTTGACTGAGTTTCTTAATCCTGAGTTCTAGTTTGATTGCACTGTGGTCTGAGGGACAGTTTGTTATAATCTCTGTTCTTTTACATTTGCTGAGAAGAGCTTTACTTCCAACTATGTGGTCAATTTTGGAATAGGTGTGGTGTGGTGCTGAAAAAAATGTATATTCTGTTGATTTGGGGTGGAGAGTTCTGTAGATGTCTATTAGGTCCACTTTATGTAGAGCTGAGTTCAATTCCTGGATGTCCTTGTTAACTTTCTGTCTCGTTGATCTGTCTAATGCTGACAGTGGGGTGTTAAAATCTCCCATTATTATTGTGTGGGAGTTTAAGTCCCTTTGTAGGTCACTGAGGACTTGCTTTATGAATCTGGGTGCTCCTGTGTTGGGTGCATATATATTTAGGATAGTTAGCTCTTCTTGTTGAATTGATCCCTTTACCATTATGTAATGGCCTTCTTTGTCTCTTTTGATCTTTGTTGGTTTAAAGTCTATTTTATCAGAGACTAGGATTGCAACCCCTGCCTTTTTTTGTTTTCCAGTTGCTTGATAGATCTTCCTCCATCCCTTTATTTTGAGTCTATGTGTGTCTCTGCACATGAGATGGGTTTCCTGAATACAGCACACTGATGGGTCCTGACTCCTTATCCAGTTTGCCAGTCTGTGTCTTTTGATTGGAGCATTTAGCCCATTTACATTTAACGTGAATATTGTTATGTGTGAATCTGATCCTGTCATTATGATGTTAGTTGGTTATTTTGCTCGTTAGTTGCTATAGTTTCTTCCTAGCCTCTATGGTCTTTACAATTTGGCATGTTTTTGCAGGGGCTGGTACCGGTTGTTCCTTTCCATGTTTAGTGCTTCCTTCAGGAGCTCTTTTAGGGCAGGCCTGGTGGTGACAAAATCACTCAGCGTTTGCTTGTCTGTAAAGTATTTTATTTCTCCTTCACTTACGAAGCTTAGTTTGGCGGGATAGGAAATTCTGGGTTGAAAATTCTTTTCTTTAAGAATGTTGAATATTGGCCCCCACTCTCTTCTGGCTTGTAGAGTTTCTGCTGAGAGATCAGCTGTTAGTCTGATGGGCTTCCCTTTGTGGGTAACCCGACCTTTCTCTCTGGCTGCCCTTAACATTTTTTCCTTCATTTCAACTTTGGTGAATCTGACAATTATGTGCCTTCGAGTTGCTCTTCTCGAGGAGTATCTTTGTGGCGTTCTCTGTATTTCCTGAATCTGAATGCTGGCCTGCCTTGCTAGATTGGGGAAGTTCTCCTGGATAATATCTTGCAGAGTGTTTTCCAACTTGGTTCCATTCTCCCCATCATTTTCAGGTACACCAATCAGATGTAGGTTTGGTCTTTTCACATAGTCCCAAATTTCTTGGAGGCTTTGTTCATTTCTTTTTATTCTTTTTTCTCTAAACTTCCCTTCTCTCTGCATTTCATTCATTTCATCTTCTATCAGCGATACCCTTTCTTCCAGTTGATCGCATCTGCTACTGAGGCTTCTGCATTCTTCGCGTAGTTCTCGAAACTTGGCTTTCAGCTCCATCATCTCCTTTAAGCCCTTCTCTCCATTGGTTATTCTAGTTATCCATTCTTCTAATTTTTTTTTCAAAGTTTTTAACTTCTTTGCTATTGTTTTGAATTTCCTCTCGTAGCTCAGAGTAGTTTGATCGTCTGAAGCCTTCTTCTCTCAACTCGTCAAAGTCATCCTCCATCCAGCTTTGTTCCATTGCTGGTGAGGAACTGCGTTCCTTTGGAGGAGGAGAGGTGCTCTGTTTTTTAGAGTTTCCAGTTTTTTTGGTCTGTTTTTTCCCCATCTTTGTGGTTTTGTCTACTTTTTGTCTTCGATGATGGTGATGTACAGATGGGTTTTTGGTGTGGATGTCCTTTCTGTTTGTTAATTTTCCTTCTACCAGACAAGACCTCAGCTGCAGGTCTGTTGGAGTTTACTAGAGGTCCACTCCAGACTCTGTTTGGCTGGGTGTCAGCACCGGTGGCTGCAGGACAGCAGATTTTCATGAGACCACAAATTCAGCTGTCTGATAGTTCCTCTGAATGTTTTGTCTCAGAGGAGTACCCAGTTGAATGAGGTGTCAGTCTGTCCCTACTGGGGAGGTGCCTCCCAGTTAGGCTGCTCAGGGGTGAGGGACCCACTTTAGGAGGCAGTCTGTCCGTTCTCAGATCTCCAGCTGCGTGCAGGGAGAACCACTACTCTCTTCAAAGCTGTCAGTCAGACAGGGACATTTAAGGCTGTGGAGGTTCTCGCTGAGTTTTTGGTTGTCTGTGCCCTGCCCCCAGAGGTGGAGCCTCCAGAGGCAGGCAGGCCTCCTTGAGCTGTAGTGGGCTCCACCCAGTTCGAGATTCCTGGCTGCTTTGTTTACCTAAGCAAGCCTGGGCAATGGCGGGCGCCCCTCCCCCAGCCTCGCTGCCGCCTTGCAGCTTGATCTCAGACTGCTGTGCTAGCAGTCAACAAGACTCTGTGGGCATAGGACCCTCCGAGCCAGCTGCGGGACACAATCTTCTAGTGTGCCGTTTTCCAGGCCTGTTGGAAAAGCGCAGTATTAGGACGGGACTGACCCGATATTCCAGGTGCCGTCTGTTACCCCTTTCTTTGACTAGGAAAGGGAACTCCCTGACCCCTTGCGCTTCCCGAGTGAGGCAATGGCTTGCCCTGCTTCGGCTGGCACACAGTGCGCTTCACCGACTGTCCTGCACCCACTGTTAGGCACTCCCTAGTGAGATGAAACCGGTACCTCAAGCAGAAATGCAGAAATCACCCGTCTTCTGTGTCGCTGGGGCTGGGAGCTGGAGACCGGAGCTGTTCCTATTCGGCCATCTTGGCTCCACCCACAGTTTATTTCCAGTCTTTTCACTATAATTCTGATACTGTATAATGATCATCAGCTTCTTCTGAGATAATATCTTATTAAATACCTTCAATTGAAATATTTTTATAAGATTTCATCATATTTTCTTCATCTCAATAAAACAGTACATTAAAATTTATATATAAAGTATATATTAATATATGAAACTCATTTATTTATATACAAAATGTATATTAACTATATAAAATTTATATAGCTAAGATACATTATAAAATTTACATATGTAACTATATATATATATATATAAAATGAAATAATCTTGAACTCACACAGCTGATATTTACTGCAGCCAGAATTTGAGAGCAAGTATGTCTGAGCACAGACCCATAACTTTGCCCTCTTTGCTACACCACCTTCTTTTGAAACTCCTTACTACTTTGCTTTATATATCATCTTATTCTAATAATCATTTTATCTCTATGAGTATAATTTATTACCAATTGACTATTACATGCTCCTTATGTGACTTAAGTTAACTTATTCTCTAGGAACCTCAGTTTACTCAATTATACGATGAGCCTAATACTGTCTGCTTCACAGTTGTTTATAAAAACTAAATAAAATAATATAAATGTACATGCGTAGTTTAGTTCCTGATACATATTGGCAATTGAGAAATGTTAATTGATGTTTTTTCTTTATACTTCGCTTCAACCATTATTCTCGGATTTACCTTTCTCTATCTCTTTGGTTATAAAATTGATAGTAGTCCCCACCTTATCTGTGGTTTTGTTTTCTGCGTTTCAGTTATCCACAGTCAACTGTGGTCTAAAATAAAGTAAGTACACTACAATAAGATATTTTGAGAGGGGTATAAAGAGAGGAAAAAAAGAGGCCATATTCACATGATTTTGTTTCATTATATTGCTATTGTTCTACTTTATTATTAGTTGTTAATCTCTTACTATGCCTAATGTATGTATTAAACTTTATCAGAGGTATTTACATATAGAAAAAACATAGTGTATATAGTGTTTGGTACTATCCATGGTTTCAGGTGTCCAATGTGGGTCATGGATAAGTGGGGACAACTGTATTACTGACTTTTAGTCCTGTCTCAAATTCTGTTTTTTGTCAACCATTTGTTGACCTTTATTTGAATACTTACATTATTTTGCTTAATATATATATTTTTCTTTTACATACGTGTGCCTTATTTCCAAGGAATTTCTGAATTCCTTAAAGACAGGACCTAGCACATCTGCATTTCTTCATTCATCATAAGTCTATCTGATGCTGCTGCTGATTTTTACGAATGAGTAGATTCTATTTGAATCTCCTAGTGGGAAATATATCATTTATGTTACATCATATTTATCAAACACTGTTACTGTTGGAATCTAAATATGCTAACATGACACGTCATTAATGTCAAGTTACTACTATTCCTTGCTGCATTATTGTGGCAGTTTCCTAATGCAGCTCAAAGTATACCAAGTGAATTTAGGAAAGAGGTTCTGTCAGGTATGTAGGGAAGTAGCTCTTGACCTTTAATGTTCCTCTATTCTCTACTTTAAAGTCATATTTATTTAACATATTTTGTTCTGATTTTTGTCCCTCTATTGAAAGATATATTATTACCTATCAATGGTTAAATGAGAAGACACAGTTTACCTATAATTATTTCTTTCAATACTTCTGCCTAAGTAGTAGGAGACCATTGAAATATTTTGAAAATCTATGGTGGAGTTATAGCTGATATGAATAATGACATCCAATGAGCTATGAATTTGAGAGGATAGGAGACTAATCACATGCATTTATCCATTTACTACTGTCCTTTACTGGGTATTTATTAGTAGATTCTCAAAATAGGATTTTGTGTAATACATTTGTTAGCAAAATATTTTGATTCAGGGCATCATCCTTCAACATTGCATATGGTACTGCTACTATATTTCTATGTTCAGTGACTTACCTTACTTACCATAGCGTAGTAGTTGAAGGCTTTAACTCTTATATTCAAAGGATAATGTTTCTGAACATTTTCAGCATTTTAAATGCAAAGTGATTGTGTAGCAAGTCATGATACAATGTCTCAGGAGAGGAATGAGGCTGCCACGTTTTTCTTTTAAGCTGAATTAATGCTTGTGAAGACTGACATCCATGAAGACTAAAGTGCTTCAGTTACAGAAAGTAACAACTCAGAATGGGCAGTCTGAGCCTTTGGTATTTTACTACACTAATATATAACAAAAGATTTATCAATGTTCTTGTCTCTTGATTTTCAATCTCTTTGCTAAGATGCTTATCAATAGCACTATGATTTAGTTGTTTTATACTGAAAATTTATTGGCACACCAAATTCCAAATATAATTTCTACCATACTTCATTTTCTCAAATATATGAGTTGTAGAACTCTAAAACAGCCTTGGCCAGTGAGGCCAAGATGTCATCCCTATAGTAGCCTTGCTCTGGGAGGAGTACAGTAAAGTCTGAGAGCACAGAGTCTAAAGCCAGGCAGACCTGTAATTGCATTTGTGCCATACTGCTTCCTATGAACCCTGAGCAAGTGGCCTAACCACTTTGAAACTTGATTTGTCCATCAGTAAAATGGATATAATAATAAGACCTACCTCACAGGGTTGGTGTGTTTGTAGATTAAATCTGACAGCACATTTAAGCTGTTAAAATGCTTAATATTGTGCCTGGTCCATGATAAACATTCAATTAATTTTAGTTTCATCATCATGATCTTACTGGTGCAGTCATTAGTACTTATGATCATTCAGTGTGAATTGGCCTGAGGAATACTATTTGGCACTCATTATTATATCTTAAAATTCCAATTTATTAAATACAATATGATGTTACCTACAAACATATATTTATTTCTTAGTGTAATCTCCCTTTGTAGGCCAATTGTAATTTAAGTCAGTTAAATTATAATTAGGGTATTATTTATAGACTGAATTCAGAACAAGCATTTGTTTGGATATATAATGGCACTAAGCTATGTCATCCTGAGGTATTAACCTCTTTTAGAGATATGTTCACATTTGCTTTAAGACACCTTCTTTCTGGAAAATGCTTATAAAAGGAGTTACAGGATATATCTATGCTTCCATTTATGTCACATTCTCCTTTTAACTGTCACTTTCTTCCTTTATGTTAAGAATTTCAGTCAGGGTGTGGTCAAGTTTTTGAACAGATACATTATGTTGATTTTCAAGTTAAACTTTTAGTAGATAACATTATTTGAGTATTTCTAGGTTGTTTAGGGAAGTAGGTACATCTCTAGAACTCCTGCAGTTTGCCAATATGTGCTATATCTAGAATGTTCCTTTAAAATGGCTTACTTTCTGTGATGATTTGGTTGTTTTGTTTTTCTTTCTTCTTATAATACATAATGACAGCATTTTCAAAATGTCCATATCATTTAATTGCGTTGATATTTACTCTAATTTTCCTTTGAAAAATACTAAATGTTTTAAGTGGGTTTAAATTCATGTCAGTTCTGTTTCTGATTAAATAAATATAAACCAGCAATACTATTAAAAGGAATCGAAAAAGATATGAAATTTGAAGGTCATTCATTGAGCGTAATTTATAGAATATAATATATACGGAGATACACCTTAGAATTATAAAAATACATAAATTTTACCATCAAGAAGATCAATAAGAGGCTATCATTTTTCTCATTATTTCCTTTTGGTGCACACTTATTCTAAATCTGTAATTTCTAAAAGGCCTATAACTTTATATAAACCAATGTGCTATATTACGAAGTTTATATGATATATAAAGATGTTATGTAGCATTTTGTCTTACAAATTCATTGCATTGTAGTGCGTATCAATCTACTGTCTATCTGTCAAAGTACAATACCAAATATTAATTGGTAATAGGAATGAAGATATTTCTGGAGTTTATGTAACACAATAGTGTAAGAAAAGATGTGGGACAGATCTAAGAATTCCTTAATCTCATTCAAGTTTTACACTGAATACAACCAGACTTCTTAAATAACTTAGGTAATTTCTCTCACTTGGAAATTAGGAACATGAATTATTTGAATTAAAAATGTAAAAAAAAGTATTCGATATTCTTGTTATAGTAAATATGCAGGGGTTTTTTGCATTGTTTGGACTTTAATAATGACAGCAAGGGGAATTATCAAATAGTTATTAAAACTATAAACTATCTGTTGTACAAATGAGGTCAATCTGTACAAATTGACATGAATGTTGTAGGTTAAAACATCAAATCATACAATGATGCTGTTGACATAACTTATTTTGAAACACACACAAGACCAACATGATAAATATAAGTAAAAATTCTGGTAGATTATAAACCAAACTCTCAACAGAGCTTACCTCTTAGGAGAGGACGAATTACAGACTGATTTCCCAGTGGGTACACCAGCTTCTACTTTATTTGAATTGATTAAATTTCAACAATATTAACATATTATTTATTTTATGTTCAGGCGTACATGTGCAGGTTCGTTATGTAGGTAAATTGCTTGTCATGGGAGTTGAGTGTATAGGTTATTTTGTCACCCAAGTACCGCGCATAGTACCCGATAGGTAGATTTTTGATTCTCTTCCTCCTCCCACCTTCCGTCCTCCTGTAGGCCCCAGTGTTTGCTGTTCTTTTCTTGTGTCCATGTCTACTTCGTGCTTAGCTTCCATTTAGAAGTGAGAACATGCAGTATTTGGTTGTCTGTTCCTGTGTTAGTTTGCTTAGGATAATGGCCTCTAGCTCCATCCATGTTCCCACAAAAGACATAATCTCGTTCTTTTTAATGGATGAGTAGTATTCCATGGTGTATATGTACCATATTTTCTTTATCCAATCTACTTTTGATGAGCATTTAGGTTATTCCATGTCTTCGTTATTGTGAATAGTACTGCAGTGAAGTTACATATGCACATATCTTTATGGTAAAATGATTTACATTCCATTGGGTATATACCCAATAATAGTATTTCTGGGTCAAATGGTACATAGGTTTGAAGTTTTTTGAGAAATTACCACACTGCTTTCTACAATGGCTGAGCTAATTTACACTACCACCAGCAGTGTATAAGCATTCTCGTTTCTCTGCAACCCTGCCAGCATCTGCTACTTTTTGACTTTTAATAGTAGTCATACTAACTGATGTAAAATGGTATTTCATTGTGATTTTAATTTGCATTTCTCTAATGATTAGTAATGTTGAGTATTTTTTTTATGTGCTTGATAGCCATGTGTATGTCTTCTTTTGAAAAGTGTCTGTTTGTGTGATCTCTGCCCACTTTTTAATGGGGTTGTTTGTTTTTTGCTTGTTAATTTATTTATGCTGCTTGTAGATTCTGGATATTAGACCTTTGTAGGATGCATAGTTTGCAAATATTTTCTCGTATTCTGTAGATTGTCTGCTCACTGTGTTGATAGTTTATTTTGCTGTGCAGAAGCTCTTTATTTTAGTTAGGTCCCTTTTTTTGCCATTGCTTTTGGCATCTTCAACATGAAATTGTTTTCAGGGACTATGTCTTTGCAGAGTGTTTTTAATGAAGGGGTAGATGATTCAAGTCATAAACTAAATCAAATTCTTCTCATATATAAGTTACTCAGTATATGACTATATTAATATTGACCATTTGGGGATGATTTATTCATCTTCCTTGTTTTGTACCTTGTACATAATTTTACAAATTAGTCATTTATTATAGTCAATGTGGTTATTAAATAAGCCACAAACCACAAGCCAAGAAGATGGCACAGTCCTCGTTCTTAGGAATTTATAGGTGGGGATAAAAATGATTAGAGAACAAGAATAAATAGTAATCATTATTGATCAATTTTGACTACTGATAATGTCTCAGGCTTATTCAAGAAAGTGGGGAAACAAAGAAAAATTCAAACTCTACCCTCAAGGAACTCACAGTGGAGTTATGGGAGGAGACAATGTTTGAAAGGCACAGTAGGTGCCAAACCATAAAAGACCAAGAAAGTTTAGGAATTTAGAGTTTCTGTACCAATCATGTATCTTTTTTGAGATGGAGTTTCGCACTGTCCCCCAGGCTAGAATGCAGTAGCATCATCTCCGCTCACTGCAACCTCCACCCCTCAGGTTCAAGTGACTCTCCTGCCTCAGCCTCTCGAGTGCTGGGATTACAGAAGCCTGCCACCACTCCCGGCTTATTTTTTGTATTTTTAGTAGAGACCGGGTTTAACTATGTTGGCCAGGCTGGTCTTGAACTCTTGACCTCGTGATCTGCCCTCCTCAGCCTCCCAGTGTGTTGGGATCACATGCGTGAGCCACTGCGCCCAGCCCTATGCATCTTAATAGTACATATATCTCCTATCTAAACAAATTTATTGTAACAAAATATAAGCTTTTAGAAGGCTTATCAGTGTTTTCCACCTATTTAACTCAGTCACCATTTTGCAATGACCTTCATATACTGTAGGTCTTGAAAAATGCAAGGTCTGACACTGAGATCTTGGAATAAATGAAAAAAGTATCAGTATCTGGTACTAAGTCAAACCAGTAAAAAAAAAAAAAAAAAGAAAAAAGAAAAAACCTGCTATTGTTCTTTGATTTATTGGTTTAATTTTTTTATTTTATACATTTTGTTTTGGAATTAAAATATCTCTAGTTAAAACTATTTTTATATATTATGCATTCTATATATTTTACACACACACACACACACACACATAAAATTTGTTTCAGAAAGGAGACTCTTGTGTTCTAACACGTGTTCTAAGGGAAGTAAATTAAAAATGCTTTGAAAAATTGTCCAGAATGAAAATTCATGATAATCTGTAAAAAGTTTAGAGGATTTCAAGGAGGGGCAGATTTTAAAGTTTGAAGAAGTATTATAGGAACAGAAAAATATATTTTGGAAGTGTAAAATGATGATGATGGCAGGATTTCTGCTGTGGATGTCTAGGTAAAATAATGATGGCACCATTCAATCACTGAGGCAAAAAATATGAAAACAAGCCCTAGTTTAGCGGACATGTATGCCCCTACATACTCATAATTCTAGTGGCTCAGAGAAGGACTTGATGCAAGATTAACATACCCAGAGAGAGCTGGCTAAGATGAAGTAAGAGCCAGTTGTGTCAAAAGAAGCCTTGGGATCAGTGCCTTGGCTACTGCCTATGCTCAGTTAAGACCAAGATGGGGAAAACAGGAGGTATTTGAGATGACCACTTGGGTGGGCCTCCAGGTGCACCAGAATCATCACTGGAGAGGTCTTCCATTATCTAAGGTCTCCAATATATCTCCCCCTTGCCACTTCTTTGCATAGGGGTGCAAAATCTACCCACCCTCCCTTTCCTACCTCCTGGGACTTCATGCTGAAGGCTTCCCTTTTTAGTTCCTTCTAGTCCAGGACTGCATAGAGACCCCCAGGTGCAATGGTGGTGGTGGAGGGGCTCTTTCTCCTCTCTAGTACCCCAGGTCCTAGGCTTGGGCCTTGCTCTTCCTGAGCAGAGTCCTTTCTCCTGCTGCCTTGGTCCAGGTGTGGTGCTTTTGCACCTTTTCTCCCTCCCCAGAGCATCATCATCCACAGGCACTTTATACACATCTGGAGATGTTTCTGGGAAAGTGGACTGGGAGGATATAATCCAGAATTCCAGCCTTTGGTTTTTCTGTTTAAAGCAAGGTCCTTTTCTCTGACTGTGGTTGCTGAGAGGCATGAGTAAATGCCACAGGCTCAAACAAAACGAAACAAACTCTTGGTTATTTTTAGTTTGAGTTAGTACATGGTAGAACTGGTCAACAAATCAAAGTGTCTAACCAGAAGCCAAAAATGAACCAAAGATATATGTCTTTTAAAAGTTTCCATGTGTTTTTATTTGCCATTATTTAAAAGTTGGCACATCTGACAACATGCTAGGAGGAAGTCACTGGATTTCAATGTCTGACACTTCCTTTATACAGGACATGACCTCTGGGGCCTCTATCACATCCTATATTCTCCCAACACTGGGGCTGGATATCTTTGTCATTACTTGGTGTTTTTATTTTCTTGTATAAATCTTTACAATTATATTTGACAACACTTGGTATATAATAGATAGTCCAAGTGGGCTACATGCTTCAAGAAAAATTGGAGTAAGGGTTTTCTCAGTGGGAGTGTAGAATATTCCTATCTGTTTTATGTGCAGAGTGTATCTTTATTGAAAATATGTCATTGTGAACAAATTTATGGTAAAAACGCTAACTGCACTTCAGAAAAGATATATGATAAAAACTTCAATGAAATTGAACAAATAATATTTCAACAGTGTTTGTTTTAGAATACTAATGAAATAATGACAATACTGTGAAATAAAATTATTTAATAATTGAAAACATAAACTCCATACCATAAATTTTAGGTGGGAAATTTAAGAAATACTGTCTACTTAGCAAAGTAAGAATTATTCACAACAAAGAATTATGTGTCCCAAACATAAAGAAACAATTCCAAAAATAATCTAACAAGTATTATTGGGGCACTTAGTTTTGCATTTACAGATGAACTTAGAGAAGTTAAGGAAAAAAGACAAACAATTTTTGATGCCTCCCATTTCAGTAATTCTTGTTATCTAATTTTACTAATAGGGTCAGTAAGTATATTATATGTGTAATAGTTTGCTAGGGCTGCTATAACAAAGAACTTCAAATTGAATGGCTTAAAAAACAGAGATTTACTGTACCACAGTTCTGGAGGCCAAAAGTCTGAAATCAAGGTGTCAGCAGGGCCACACTTACTCTGAAGGCATTAGGAAGGGGTCTGTTTCAAATCTCTCTCCTAACTTCTGGTAGTTCCTTGGCTTGTGACAGCATAAACCCAATCTTCACATGGTGTTCTCTTTGTATGTTTTTCTGTGTCCAAATTTCTCTTTATAAGATCACCAGTCATACTGAATTAGGGTCCTCTCCTACTCCAGTATGACCTCATCTCAAATTAACTGGTTATATCAGCTGTGACCCTATTTCTAAACAAGGACTAATTCTGAGATACTAGTGGCTAGAACTTCAACATATAAATTTGGAGTAAATGATCCAACTGGTAACAATGTGATTGAAGAATGTTTTCATCTAGTGACTCTCATGAGTACAACAAAATAAACCATTTATGTGTTAAGAAATGTGTTGAAAAGTCAATGTAGGCCAGTCAAAATTAAGAAGCACAACTACAACAGATGGTTACTTGTCACTGGTTGCTATTGTGGTTGGTCTGCTTATTACAATTAAATTCATGGTGATACACTTTTGAACACAGGTCTCTATTGCATTGTTCAGGTATCACTTTTGGGGGGTAAGGTATTAAAAATGGAATAAGTAATGGGCACATGGTCATTATCATCATGAATCAAATAGTCTTCTATGATGTAAGTCACAGTGAGTTCAAGCCTTTGCTTGGAGAATGTAGTAGTCTGGTGTATTATCGGAAGGTGTGATGACAGTGTTGGCATGGTACAACAAAAGATGCTTTTAACTGATGAAAGACACCAACCTGTTAATATCATTTGAGAGAAAATCCATGTCTCAGCTCACTAGAAAAAATTGGATCAAAAACTTGGCTTTTTTTTATTGGCATTATAATTCATCTGAATAAACACTTTGAATAATTCTCTGCAAATGCATTCAAAAGTAGTTACACAAATATGTACTTTAATTCTTTTGGAAAGGAATAGCATGTCCAAATTTCTACACTGAAACCAGATTCCAGAAACGAGAGTGATGGCCTGAATTACTTTCCAAACATCGAAACTTTGAATACTGAACTCCTATTTCTCTCTCCTCTCTCTCTCTATATATATATAATTTTAACTTCTATTTTAAATGTTATGGACATAGACTGACACTTTTCAATTTGCCTTTGTGGTTAAAGGATACCAGGATCAGTTGCATCTCAAAGTGAAATATAAGCCATGACAGGGATATTTATTCCTTTTAAATTTTATATTGTTTTTATTTTGAAATGAAAATACAGTATTCAATTAAAACAATTTATACACTATGATACACGTTTATATAATAGTTTAATTAAACTAAGTTTTGTTTATATTTCCAGCAGTTGTTTTTCTTACCCAT
Source organism: Symphalangus syndactylus (assembly GCF_028878055.3). NCBI lineage: Eukaryota > Metazoa > Chordata > Mammalia > Primates > Hylobatidae > Symphalangus > Symphalangus syndactylus. The sequence goes on from NC_072433.2 coordinate 79,452,949, forward strand.
GGTGCATTTCAGTTATTTTTGTACAGTAGACCTTTTCCATATATTATAGAATGTATTAAAGCACAAGACTATTATTCAGTTTCAACTTAAATTGTATACCAGACTACAATTAACTGATTATATCAGCTAATATTATATAGTAAATTGTGACTATCTATAAAAGTAAAATAATTATAAACATTTTAGATGTTTTAACATATTTGAAAGAATATTCATTGTAAGAACTTACCAATTTTTGCCATATTAAAAAGCATTAATTCATTCCACATTACCAGGCACTGTTCTTGTTATATACTAAAGTACTGCCATCTTACCAACAAGGAAGTCAAGATTTGAAGTTACTTTCTAAGACCACACAGTAAATGATGGACCCAGGATTCCAAAGCTTGTGCTTTCTGATATACCACATTGCCTCTCTATGTACTTCAATGAGTATATTACTTATATGCACATTTGTACTTTTAAGTCTGTTTTGGACCATGGAATACTATGCAGCCATAAAAAGAATGAAATAATGTCTTTTGCTGTAAAATGGATGCAGCTGGAGGCCATTATCCTAAGCAAATTAACTTGAGAACAGAAAATTACCGCATGTTCTCATTTCAAAGTGTGTGCTAAACATGGGGTACTCATGGACATAAAGATGGCAACAGTAGAAACTGGGGACTACTAGGCGGGGAGGTGGAGGGAGACAGGGGTTGAAAAGTTAACTATTCGGTACTATGCTCAGTACCTGGGTGATGGGATTGTTCATACCCCAAGCTTCAGCATCATACAATATATCCAGGTAAAAAACCTGCACTTTACCCCCGATCTAAAATAAAAGTTGGAAAAATAAAATACTAAAACAATATTTCTTTTTTTTATGTATATTATAAAGTTTTGAGGAACAAAAATATGTAAGTTGCTGGAGGAGTGATTTGTCAAATTCTTATAACAGTTTACTATACCATTTAAAAGCATAAGAGAATTGGTTTGGAGTCATCCTGTCTTTGTGACCTGAGGAGAGTCACTTAAACTCTCTAAGCCTCAGTTTCTTCTTAAGTTAAAATGAGCTTAGTCATGGGGTTGTGGTGAAGATTATCTGAGATAATGCATGTTAAAGAAGTCATCTAATAACACCTAAACATTTTTAATAAATGATCGCTGTTACAAATTGTCTGTTATATGTGCTGTAAATATATTCTCTCATTCTGTCTTTTTGTTTTCACTTTTGTAATGGTCTTTTTTTGATAAACAACAGCCTCTTAATTTTTTAAAAAGACATTTTAAGTATAAAACATATAGAGGAGCTGGGCATGGTTGCTCACACCTGTAATCCCAGGTGTGAGGCCAAAGTGGGAGGATCGATTGAGGCCAGGAGTTCAAAATGAGCCTGGGCAAACATAGTGAAACCTCGTCTCTACAAAACAATTAAAAAGCTGTAAGGCATGGTGGTGTGCACCTGTAGTCTCAGCTACTCTACTTGAGAGGCTGAGAAGGGAGGATCACCTGAGCCCAGGAGTTTGAGGCTGCAGTGAGCTATTGTGCCACTGCATTCCAACCTGGGCAACAGAGCAAGAACCTGTGTCAAATAAATAATACATACAGAGAAAAGAACACATACGAGAACTTTACAGAAACAAAGAGTTTTCTTAAAAGGAACTCACTGTTTAACTTGCATTTAGATCTAAAAGTAGAATATAATGAGCAGCTCAAAGTCTCCCTCATTCCACTTTTTCTTTTTTTAAACGGAGCCTTGCTCACTGCAACCTCTGCCTCCCAGGTTCAAGCAATTCTCCTGCCTCAGCCTCCCGAGTAGCTGGGACTACAGGCATGTACCACCAAGCCCAACTAATTTTTGTATTTTTAGTAGAGACGGACATTCACCATGTTGGCCAGGCTGGGCTTGAACTTCTGACCTCGTGGTCTGCCTGCCTCAGACTCCCAAGTTCTGGGATTGCAGGCCTGAGCCACTGCGCCCGGACCCCTCATTTCACTTCTTGCTGTCACTACCCTCAAAAGATAATCATTATCCTGAATCCTAACACCATAAAACAGTTTTATCTGATTTTAAACTTTATGTAAATGACATTATAATATAGGTACTTATTTTCTGCCTATATCCTTTCACTCAGTATTTTTGTGTTTCAGACATTTTGATGCATGTACTTGTAATTTATTCAGTTTTATTGCTTGATTGTTCACTTCATTACTTTTATTTGTTCATTTTTATTTTATAGAAATTTGTATCAGTATTATATTTTCTACCCCCTATATTGTCAAATAACATTTAGGTTGTTTCCAGGTTAGAACTAATATAAATAGTGCTGCTATGAACTTTCTTATACATGTCTGTTGGAGAAATAATGTGTGAATCTCTCTGGGGCATATACCTATGAGTGTAATTGCCAGTTCACAATGTATGACTATATCCAATTTTATTAGATACTGCTAAACTATTTTCCAAACTGGTTGTACCAATCTATGATCCTTGAAACTGTGTGTGTATGTTCCAGTTGCTCCCGATTCTTCATTAATATTTGGTAATATTTATATTTTTTATTTTAGTCATTTGTGTTAGTACATACTTGTATTTATTTGTGTTATTAATGTGTAATTCTTTGATATTCTATGAAGTTGTTCACCTTCTGTTATATATTGCCTACGTGTGTGTGTAGTGTGTGTGTGTGTGTGTGTGTGTGTGTGTGTGTGTGGGGTGGTTATTAAGGTCCTCAAACGTTCCTTCATACCTTGTCCCAGTTGATTCCCCCTATCTCTCTTAGGGGTAACGATTCTGATTTTGATCCCCATAGGTTAGTTTTATAAGTTCTTAACCTTGCTTTAAAAAGAATCATGTGGGTTATATATTTGACTTATTTAGCTCAACATAAGACCCTCGCAATTCTTTCATGTTGATATTTATGAAAAACGTGTTCTTTTTTATTGGTGAGGAGTATCTTAGTATGTCCATTATTTGTTTACCTATTACTTGTTACCAGTATTTGTTTATCTCCTCACCTATTGATTATAAATTTGTGTTGTTCTCAATTTGTGGCCATTATGTTTACAATAATTTCTTCGTAGGAGTTCTTTATTGTATCTAGATTAACTCTGTCCAGTAGAACTTTATATGTTGTTCAATATGGTGGCCACTAGTCACATATGATTATTCAGCACTTGAGATGAGGGTAGTATGACAGAGGAACTAAATTTTTAATTTAATTTAATTTATTTAAATTTTAATATAAATTGGTACATGGCTAATGGCTACAGGGACAATACATGTCTAGGTTGACATCTTTTTTCTAATATGTGTAATGTAAAAGATTTTTCTCCTAGTTAGTGGCTTGTTTTTGTAAATTTAACAGTGTCTTTTCATGGATAGAGTTTTAATTTTGGAAAACTCCAGCATTAATATTTGATAATTTTCCATTTGTTGCTACTCTATGGTTGTTAAATTTATTTTTTTATGTTGACCCTTTTTCTGGGAGCTACTGCTGAATTCACATATTTATCTAGTAGGTTTTTGTTTTGTTTTGCTTTTTAGGTATTCTTTCAGATTTTCTTTACATACAATCATGTCACCTACAAATAGATTTAAATCACGGTAGAAAATGTTACCACTCAGGTGTCTTCAGGACCTATTGAAATCAAACAAATACATAATGTAATAAAAGCATTAAAAAGAGAACAGATATTTCCCTAATTCAGTTACAAGTAGAGTTTGAATTCTGATTTTTAAAATGTACTTGAAAGGATATCAAACCAGTTCATCAAATCCTTTGTGTGTCATCTAATAGCTGTTTTGTGTCAGTTATTCAAGTCTCTCCCAGTAATAGGTCTCAAAGACACAATACAGAAATCTGCTGAGTTTGTAGAGTCTCAGACTAAGCCCAAAAGTATGCTTCAAGTGAGTGAAGACCCTTGACATGAGAAGATTATATGAGAACATAATAAAAAGCTGTAGCTAGGGCATTTACAAGAGCTAGACTGACACATGAAATCTCATGAGGCCTTGAGGAGAATGAGAGTATCAGCTAAGAATCTTTCTGGGTTACAGCTTTCTCTCATATAAAGAACATTATTAAAAGGATATAGGGTTAACAGGTAAATTGGTTTAAATAATTAAGACTAATATATCTGAATAATTAATTGCTAAATAATGGTACAGACTTCTAGTTTTATAGAACTCAAATCAATTCTATTTGTATAGCCTTATATCTGTGAACTCTAAATTTTAAAAGCTGGTAATCTGAGAAATGGATATTTTAAATTTCTTCTTAATATTAAATAAATGCCTACATATGCTTATAGTATAAGCTGTAGGGCAGAAACTGAATCCTTTTCCACTTAAACATTATAGCGGATGCCTCTAGAAAGGCCATAAAATGACTAAAATATATGATGATGTAATGTCCGGTATTAAGCTGCTGCTGATTCTTCAAGTAGTAAACAGTGAAGAATAAGATGTGTAGCTTTTGAAGTGACAAGAGCTATATGTAGCCACTGGAGTACTATTTAGAAAATATCTGTTCCGTGTACTACAATATGTTGGTGTGTCCCATATATTTCCTTTGAAAGCGTATCAGTGTGGGTAGAGTCTGTGAAAAGAGGGAAGAGTGGGGCTGGATCTAGCTGGTGAGGAGGCAAAAAGGGCTTTATAGACAATGATGAGGAGAGTGGGCCTTATTCTACATATAAAGAGAAGCCCAAAAAAATGATTTTATTGGTAGAATAACATGACCGAGTTGGTTTGGAGGATGCATTTTTCTGCAATACAGAATCAATAATGCAGAGTAGACAAGAGAAGAAGAATCAAGTTTTAATACAGGGCTGCTGAATTTAACCCTTTGAACAGTGCACGACAAACTAGTAGAACTAAATTTATTCAGCAGGAGAAAAATCTAATAAAATGCCTGTGGGTTATAAAACTGCAATAATTGCTTAAAGCTAGTTATACCTATAAAATCACTGGTTAAGCTACTGGGACTAGTTCACTGGAAACTCCTATGGGTGGTGTCCAACTTTAAGAGTATTAAAATTAGCAATGATTAAGCCCAATTGAGTTGCTAAATTAACAGCAGTCTAGTGAGATCTGTAGTAGTAAAATCTTCATCAGGTTAAAAAAAAATTAAAGTTCAAAGGAAAATGAAGTTTTGGCAATTGGCTATTTAGCCAATTGAATATTAAAGTGGAAGTCTGGGTCTCCAAATGTATTTTATTAAGGTATTTTCATTCTGAATTAATGTTGATTATCATTAATTATGTTAACACACCATTTTCCAAACTTTATGTGCTTTATATCATAGTTTTCATATATCATAGTTTCAAAAAATCAAAGGAAAATACCTCTTCAGTACTACATCATGCAAAGGTAACAGATTCTGTTTTCTTCCCCTAATGCTTTTATAACTTTGAACGGCACATTTAAACCCTCCATGCCACCATATCTGAATTTCTAGAATGAAGTGTTTACTCCGGGGAGTATGATAGGGTAAAAACAAGAGAGAGATTTTACTTTTACTTTACAACTTTCAGAATTGCTCGAACTTACAAAACAAATATAGCAAACCCCAGCAATATTAACAATTTAGATTGATAATGTGATTTTTTTCCATGGGTTTCCATTAATCATCTGTCCCCTTTCTCAAATAAGAGTGGGCTAAATTTTTTAACTGTTAGATGTGGGAAATAGGTACATAGAAAGTAAGTCCAGACGGGAAAACAGCAGGCAGCCCCTTTTTGGGAAGGAAGAAGAAAATGGCAGTTCTTCTTAATCCTCATATTCCCTTGGATCAAACTCCAGGGACGTAGAAAATGTACACATACTAGCCATAAGATTTTTAAACATGATGTTCACTGTGCTAGAAATCACAGAGCCACGGGACTTGATTCATCTCCATGTCTTGAATTAAAATGAACAACTGTTAGGTAGTGCAAAGTTGTATTTTGGATCAGGACAGAAATTGTAGGCGCAGGTTGACCCTACAAACACCTAGCTGGTTAGTTGTGTTGACTCATTTTGGTAAACTTGAAATAAGGCAACTCTGCATGTTATACAATTGAGATTTTTGGACTACATTTAACACATTACTGTGGGGGTTTCCTTTAATTATATAATAACCTTTTGTTCAAATGAAGAAATTGGACAAGATGCTATCTATGTTTCTTTCCGTTGTTAACCCATTTCTGGCTTACTATATAATCTGTGCCCAGATTTTCATTCCTGGCCTGTAATAGTTTGGTTTTTGGTTTTCTTCATGTCCCAAGCATGTTAAAACCTGCTAAATTTTGTATGAGCTGTCAGATAATCTTTTTTTGACTGGCTAATCCAATTTATTTAATATTTTTAGAAGCTGCTTATAAACTGATATTCTTTATATGAATATTTGAGGTATGTTGCATGTATACTTGTATAAGCCATAATTACTTGATGACATTAGAAAGGAAAGTCATCTAACTACCCTCATTCTCATTCTATATGCACAAAGTAACCTGATTACGATTTGACTTTGCTAATAGATACAAAAAGTTCATTGGCAGCAATGATGAAAATCCAGTTGACTAGTACGGTAGATATTATGGCCACTCAGCAAAATTTCTTTCTGGACACAGAAAGAATTGTACTTCTCTGCCTCCTTTGATGTTACAAGTGGTCATGTGGTTTGCTTTGGCCAGTGAAATTTGAGTTGAAGTGATATATGATTTGCATTTAGCTAAGGCAGTTGGGGAAAGTATCTGTTGATATGGAAAGTGCCATAAGTTTAGAGTGGCCTGGAATGCTAGATGCTGCCCTGGAGAGATACCTGGACCATGTTGAAATTTATGTGAGAAATGAACTCTTACGATATGCCACTGAGATTTTAGGTTCTGATTACAGCATACAGTAGCATATCCTGACTCACGCATTTGCAACTTTTTTGATAACATTTTAACACTATCCATTAATACAATGTTACATTTTTTTATTTTTAAAAGTGAGGCCCCTTGGCTGGGTGCAGTGGCTCACGCCTGTAATCCCAGCACTTTGGGAGGCCGAGGCGGGCGGATCACAACGTCAGGAGATCGAGACCATCCTGACTAACACTGTGAAACCCCGTCTCTACTACAAATACAAAAAATTAGCCAGGCGTGGCAGTATGCGTCTGTAGTCCCAGCTACTCCGGAGGCTGAGGCAGGAGGATGGTGTGAATCCGGGAGGCAGAGCTTGCAGTGAGCCGAGATCGTGCCACTGCACTCCAACCTGGGTGACAGACCGAGACTCTGTCTCAAAAAAAAAAAAAAAAAAAAAAAAAAAATGAGGCCCCATGTCGGGGGTTGTGGGGAAGGGGAGGGAGAGCATTAAGACAAATACTTAATGCATACAGGACTTAAAGCCTAGATGACGCGTTGATAGGTGCAGCAAACCACCATGGCACATGTATACCTATGTAACAAACCTGCACATTCAGCACATGTATCCCAGAACTTAAAGTCAAATTTAAAAAAATGAGACCCCCGAATTAAAGTGTGATTGTGTTGTACAGTATACTTCTATATATTTTATATATGCTTTATATGAAATGTATAAAATTATATTGATTCAGAGAATTTTGGGGGTTATCTTCACCTAAATTTATAATATTTAGTATTCATTTCACTCAGTATATTTTTATTACTTTGTTCTCATATTTCTATTAAGTACCATTCTCATATTAATATAGCTTTTTTCAAACCAAAGTAGCTCCTCACAAGCAATTACTGTATTCTTTTGCAGCAATACACCTATAAAACTAAAGATTGGAAACATGATGTTATCTCAGTGTTTTCTTTTCAGTAATGAAGCTTTCCTCAGAGTTTTACTCTTGAGCTTTTGACACTAAACCCAGAAACTGAGTGCTATAGCAAATTCTCAATAAGATCATTATCCTACATATAAAGCTACACAGTATTATTACTTTAATGTAAACACATATGCTTTTTAGTACTTTCTATCTAGATGGCTTAATTTAAGTACCCACATACTGCATGCCTCCTAATTGCACTTTGATATTAAATCCCTACATGGAAAGAATTCACAAAATAAAGCTAAAATATGAAGCCTATGCACATATGGTATCAGGGCTCTATCTCAGACATTATATTATTGGGCTTAGTTATAGTACATGAAGGAAGACAGAACCTGAGAAAGTTAAAATTTGTGTAAATTGGAATAGGGGAATTGTGTAAAATAGAATTAGAAAAATATCTAATATGGGGTTCAACACTTTTGTGCCCTTGAGGACTTTGGAAATAGAGCAAAAAAAATGGAACATGGAACATTTGTGAGTTTTCACACATTTAGAAGTTTTACATAAAATTAGTGATTCCTTCTTTTCCTTCTGAGTAGAAAGATGATTAAAATCTGGCTTTCATCTTAACATGATCATCAAACCGAAGACATGAGAATGTTCATATTGATTTGAAAACTTTTTTATTTGTAAAGAGAATCAGGGACGGCTATTGAGGGTCAGGGGCAGAAACTCACCTCCGGCCTTCCCAGAGCTCCTTAGGTCAATGAATGTCTGAGGGTCTAAGTGAAGTAGCTTGTAGTGACACGGACATAGAAACTCTCATGCTTGAAAGGCTTTGTGAAAAGATGGAGTCAGAGAGGCTAAGGTAGGATGAGGGATGAGCGTTTAGGTTTTGCTGAGGAAGTCTGTATGAAGCCTTCTTATCAGAGATTTGGGCACCACTGGAATTGAGGGAGGTAGCACAATAGAGAATGGGGTTAGGGTGGACTAGTTAGGGCAGCACAAACCCACCTCAACTGTTCACAATAGTTCACTAGATTTAGCAAAAATGTTCAGAGGCAGACACAGGAGTCACAGCAAAGCAGAAAGAAGAGGAAACAAAAGGAATCAGTGACAAACTAGAGGGTAACGTGGACACATACCATCCCATTTAGAGCATTCTATGTGGGAGAGCTGGAAGGAAAGGAATGTGTGGTTTACTTGTCCATTATTTCAGCACATACCTATCAGAGCCTATTAATGTGGTTTGGAGTAACAGTTAAGAATTTTGGCTCTGAAGCCAGGTTGCCTGGTTTGATATCCCAGAACAACTAACCAGCTGTGGGGCCTTGGGGCAAGTTAATTAAATTTTCTCTGCATCAATCCCCTTATCTATTAAATGATGATAATAAAGTGGTACCTATCCCCTAGGTTGGTGTGATTATTAAATAACATAAACACACTGCTGGGTATATAATAAGTAGTATGTGCTGCAGGTACTCATACTACTTTTATTACAAAGGCCACTTCTACAGAAGGAAGTAAAACATGAAATGGGTAGATACAAGCCCCTTAGTACAGATCTATTTTTATCTTGTGGATTTTATGAATATCAATATTGATCATGTTTCTATTTTGATTTTGAGTTTGGGAATCTCAGGGAATATTTATTGAAATTGATATAACATATTCTTAATACAATTACTAATTTTAAATTATAATTCTTATATTTCTTCACTCTGCATTCTTCATAGATATACTCTTTCTGGTAGATAATTCATTTCTTTAAGCTTCTTAAAAGTATTTCTGGGGAATAACGTCATGTTGGTTTTGGCTGGTATAGAAGGTTGGTGGTGGTCACAGTGAAAACATACTTAGGTATTAGAGACAGAACTTGAGAAAATTAAAAAGCTTTGCCAATCAAGCAAAGGAAACAAACACAATGGGGTTAAGTGCTCATGAAAATATCTGAAGAGCAGGTGGTCATAATGATTTTGGAAAATTATTCTGGCATTATGTTTAAGAAGTAGCAAGGGTGAGGGACTGGAAGCAGAGAGAGCAGTTAGGATGTAAAAGACTGGGTCTGAAGTAACGAAAGACTAGTTTACGGAAGTTTGGTAAGAGTAAGGAGAAGGTGGTAAATATGATGTGATGAAACTGATAGAAGTTGGGAAAAATGATTGAATAATTGAGACAAGGAAATGAGGGTGGTCAAACATGAGATAGAATACTTTTTCCAGTAATAAAGACAAGCAGGCATTTTTGGAGAGCTTACTAAAGGCCCATCAATGCATTCTTAGCTATGCAGATAATTCTGATTGTAAACTTTGTGCTTTGAGCAATTACAGAGATAAACAGAGTTCTATGAAATTAATAATAAGGTCCTTATTATTACCATGTGAGTTCCTCATCTTATGCCTGTGTGAAAACCACAAAAAATGGGGAGAATTTGAAGAACATAGGAGAAATCCCCCCGAGGTCTGAAAGACAATATTCATGTCCAGTTGCACTAAACTCATATATTTTTGTATTAGTTTTATGTTAAAGAGGACTAATAGCATTGGTTTGCAAGCCTCCTTTGGATCTCAGTGAGGTTTCTGCAGCAATTCCTCAAGACATCTGAAGTGGGACTAGGTTAGGGCAGAACAGGTAGAGCTCTGGATTGCTAATTGCCTCTTTAGAGCTAAGCCATTCATCTGTTTTATTTTGAGGGGTCTCCACTGTAAGATTCTGTTTGAAAAAATAATTCCCTGACTAATAAGAAATGATGGCTTTTTGGTATCTGTAATACTTGCATACAATTATGTTAACGTTAACTATATAGCAATATCTTTCTCATCTTCTAGCATGAGTTATTTAGTTTTTATATAAATTTCTGAGTCAAAGAACTTCATTTGGGTATTGATTTGAATAGTATTTGGATTTGATGGTGTGTAGGGACAATTGGATTAAGGCTTCCAGAGCCCAAAGCAAGTGGAAAAGTAAGAGGTCCTCATCAAGCCTTCAAATTCCCCAGGCTTCTGCTCTGGTGAGTTACATATCATGCTCTGGGCAAGGTCAATTGGTCCATGGCATTTTCATAGACATGATTATTCTGGAAGCATCTCAGGAATATCTTTATTTCCTCAGGTCTCAAGCCAGTATATCTTGAAGTACATTATTACTTCATTACAGTTTCTGCAGACATTGCAATGGGAAAATTCAGGAATAAGAGGCATTTTCCTTTGACATTGAGATGGTCAGTCCTGAGAAAGGTTTTGTCAAGGAAAAACGTTCTGTGGTTGTGAAAAAGATGTAGAGTACAAAGACTGGTGTAACATTTCAGCAGATACAATTTTATAGTCTTTAATAAATATCTGAATGACTTTGAGATAAGAGATTAAAAGAGGTGATATTCTATATTAGTTATCTATTACTACATAACAAATTACCCGAACATTTAGTGGCTTAAAACACAATACTTTCTTCATGTCTTATCTCTCATGGTTTCTGTGGGTCGGAAATATGTATAGGTCATAGTAAAGATGGCTTGTTTCTTTCGGAACATTTTTGGCTTCAGCTGGAAAAGTTGGAATAATCTGAAGACATATCACTTACATATCTGGTAGTTGATGATGGCTGTCAGCTGAGACCTTAGCTGGCACTGTTGCCTAGAATTCATTAATGTTTTTTCAATGTGGTGTGATCATCCTCACAACATGATAGCTTGGCTACAAAGGCCAGCATTGAGAGAGAAAGAGAGAACCATATCACCTTTTATAATCTAGCCACGAAACTTACAGAGAGTTACTTCTATCAAATTCTACTTAAGCCAGTTACAAAGATTCCCACAAGTTCAAGAGGAAAGAACATGAACCCCATCCCTTGATGAAAATGTGTTACTACCGTCACATTAAAAAAATATGTGGGATAAAATATGTATAGGTGCACCCATCTTGGTACAATGTAATCTACCACATAAGATAACTAAAGAGAATGATGAGAAATGAAGAAAACATCATTGTGCTTTACCCTGGAGTACCAATCCAAGCTCTCCTTCTACCAGTTCTCAATCAAATGAGAAAGATATAGAGAAGTCAACTTGATCAAGCATAAAGCTGCGTTGGAAAATACAGGTCAAAACCTAAATCAAAATGGTTTTTCCATTGAGATAAATTTACCAACCAATTCATAGAGCTAAAAAAACTTACCCCAGTGAGTTTTTCCTCACTCACAGCAATAAGGGCAGAGTATGTGGGAAGAAAAAAAATATGAGAAAGAAAAAATAAATGCACATCTCTAGCCAAGGTACATTTTCTTTATTCTCTGGAATCATCTTCAACTGAGTACACTTGCAGTACTGCCAGATACAAAACGGAATCGAGGGCAGGCAGAGTCTTAACAGGTGTTGGTACAAACGTAGAGCTTCAAAGGGGCTTGCTTTTGGCTGCCAAGAGGATCGATGCAGATGTACGCTTTGGCTTCTTTAGACTGAAATGGCCTAAATTCTCTTTCTTGAGAAAAGTTTGTGAATTTATTCCATGTTAAAACCTACTGTTATCTGACCAGCAAGGAAAGCATTTCTCCCTTAGAAATGGTCTCTTGTCATGAAATATTCAAACAAAAGACAGGCAAGATTTTGATTTTTGACAATTCTATAAAGCACACTTTGTGCTGTGTTTTGGGTTTTTTTGTGTGTTGTAGTCGTTGCCTTCAAGAGCTAGACTTTCTAATTCATGTCTCTCTTTCTCCTGTTTCACTACTCTGAGTGGCTTTGTGAAGCTCAGGCTTGAGGCTTTCATTCTTGATAGGACTGTGTCTTTTCCAGTAACATAGGTAAATCACGTGCAGCTGTGAACACTCTTTGCAGAAGGTTAAATTTATTCCACGTTGTAGAGTACAATCTCATCTCTGTAAATAATTTTATTATGTTCCTTTATAAACATTTTGGTAGAAGAAAATTCTTGGTTTAACTCAATAACATATTATACTTTCCCTGCCCCACGAATTAGATTGATTATGGTGGCATGTGAGATTGATAATACATAGATCTGTGTTATGACAGCCATTGTTTTAGTGCCAGGCTGAAGAGGAATGCTTCCGTAAATGTATCATTGTATAAAATATTGACCTAGAGAACTTCATTATTCAAGCTGGAGAGACAGTCACTACTTAACAGTAATAAACTGTTTCTGTGTTACATTGAGAATACTTCGGGAAATATGAGAGTTGTCAAATATCTTGAAAATCCTGTCTTTATAGTACACATGACACTAAAGCTATAGCTGTATTTTCTGCTAATAAAAGCAAAGGCACAGCCAGATGTGAAGGATATCACAGCACACTGACAAGAAACTAAGAAAAATGAATACCTGGTTGAGGAGTCAGAAAGACATAGGCCAATGACCTTGGGAAGCTTTACTCTTTTGAGATATTTTTGTTCTTATAAGGAGAGCAACATAATGCTGCATTAGTGTAAAAAATACAATAAACCCGAGGCTCAAAACAGAACACATTTTATGAAAAATATCCTGAAGTGTCTCTTAACAAAAAAATCACGTGAGATAACATAAAAATAAAAGATGCTGTGTGCCAGCCAGAATATTTTTCAAAAGACAATTTAGGAGGTTCCAAAAATGATATACAGAAGCGCAAATTTTTTTTTAAATGACAGTTTGAACCAAGTTGACATTTCTTCCATTTATTAAACAAAAATCTTTCAATTAACCTTAGTGGTCTCCTCCTCCCTATTGTAGCTAATGAAGATATTCCCCTAATTTTAAGAAAACTAGTATATATATATATATATATAATTTGCATACCTCTTTCAAATTGGTGTCATTGTAACTTATTTGTCTAGTATCTAAACTACCAAAATTAAAGGACATCAGAAAATTAGCATATAAGAAAAATGCTAATTAATGTTCAGTATGACTACTCATCCTGAAGTACCTTGTTAATAATTAAAGAATATTAATTTATTTTGTTTTATTTTGTTCTAAGTTATGAAGTTTAGATGCCTGTGGCAATGCTCAGTTATTCAGGACATCAAATTGAACAGAATACCAATAGATAATTCTATTTTTAAATTTTTTTCAGATACCTATAGCTACTGGTTACATTTAGGATAGAATTTTATTTAAAAAGAGTAATACCTTTAAGTAGCAGTGTAAATTATAAATTTATTTTAAAATGACTATGGAAAACTAACAATGATATTTCAATTTTCAGGTGCTGTTTTATTTTCTGAAGTTTAGATATAGTTAGACAAATTTTTATTTTCCATTATGTAGTATAATTATTTTACTTTATTATCATTAACATTTTAGAATATAAAAAGGCATAGTTTCACTAGATCACCTGCATTGTCTTCAAAAGCTCTTAAGAAAAAATGTGATCATATAAGGAAATTCAGACATAAATACATATTTGTGTAGAGAGAAGGAAGGGAAGAGGTAGGGAGAAGGACACATTTTAAAAGGGAGAAATAAGTGACATCGTGTTCTAATGGAGACCAGCAAAGGTAAGATGTCAAAACTTGGTTTGGGCTGTTTTTTAACTTTAATATATTAACTAATAAATACATGATATATATGTACCCTGTGTCTTTAGAATTCACTGTAAATTAACTAATAAGAAATGAGGAGCTCCTGTTTGGGTCTCTTGCATAGTGGTAGAATGATCCATTTTAAAGACCTGACTCAGTAGTTCTGAGGGCTCCTAAGAAACGTTTGCTCATGGCCTCCTCAGTGGTGAGAATAGGCAGGGTGGTCTGTTTTTCCTCACACTTTCCCCTTTGAAAGTTGATTAAGTATTTGTATGTCAAAAGAGTTTTATAGATTTTATGCCAATGAAATAAAAAACCACTGAAGTGAAAACAAAGTGATCACTTGAAGTATATGCTATAGCTTGGAAGTCATGATACAAACCCATAATTACACATTGTTTTATGTATTCATTTGGTTTTCACACACATGATTGATACTTTATTAACATCTTTTGGTTATAGACTATACTCTCCAACATTTAGCACGAGGTGCTGAGATTAGATAAATATAATTTTTTCAATTTTGTTTGGATGAGGGAAGAAATTAAGTAGTTTAGAATGTAAAGTTATGAAGTAAGGTTGTCAGGAAGAGGTGAAAATGCATTAACTCCCTTCTTTTCTTCTTATATCTTTCACTGGATTTCCTTTTCCATGTAAAGTTGAAACTAACAAAGAAGTGTGCAACTTATTAACCTGTTAAGATGAGCTGCATGAGATAGTGTTCTTAAATCAGAACTGTGGAGTATAGCATCTGGTACTTCAGAGCCTTGAAAGACTGAAATTGTTACCATTAATACAGGCAAATGTGCAACTCATATAAACAAGTATTCTCAGATTGATGTGTAAATGAAAATGCCAATGTACTGATTTGTATTGGTAATCAGCCTGCTATAATGATAAAACATTGGGGTCCATTGGTCAGGGGATCCTGTTCCAAGAATTGAGGCAATTAAAAAACTTAATAGTGAAAAACCTACTCAGTGTATATGGCACTAGGAGAATATCTATTTTTACTCCAGTTGGCAGCCTAAAGTAAGATTTCCAAACCAGAGTACTTTGGGAGTATGTGTCAGTATGTGGTAAAACCATGAGATAAACATGGTGCATTGCCTTAGAGTGCCAATTTCACTACAAGATTACATTTATTTTTATCAGGAATTGTTAAGACATTTAAACATATTTATATATAAACAAACACAATTATGTTATAGAATATGCAGAGGAATGCAAAATGCAAGTAGGCATTTTTAGATAAAACACACACACAAATTCTTTTGTAGGAAGCTTCAAGCCAGACAAAGAGGTGCAGTGCAGGCAGGATTGTGCAAAAAGAGCTATTTCCTCTCTTTTTAGTAAATGCTGGAGGAAAGTTTGTAAAGGATCTGCTGGGTGAATTGATACCCTACTCCACAGAGAGGTAGGAGATACGTCTCCATAGTGAGGGAGACACACTGACATATCCTGTCCCCTCAACACATCTCTGGGCAGACTCCTTGCTGACCACTGTCCATTTTAAATCATCTTTACAGCCTCATTCATTCTTTTTCAATACACTTTCATAACTTTTCTAAATTTATAGCTTATCTTACATTGATTACATTTTAGGTTGACTGCTTCCTGATGATATATAAAGGGCACCTTAATCTCATGAATTACCTGTTTCTAAATCACAATGCAGGCTGAGTTACTTTATGAAAGGTTTTCTGGCTCCATCTCTATTATTTGGATTTTGATCAACAATGATTATGTGGATTGGACCATTTTGCCCTGAGTGTTTCTATATTTTCCTCACCCTTGTCTTAATTGTGTTTTATCCTAGGTTTTTTAGATAACATTTCTTTTCAGTTTTTGTTCTTTGTTTATATTCATTGATATACTTTTTGCATAATACTTACCTTTAAAAGTTTAAATAAGACCTTCTAAAGAAAAGCTAGACATGTTAATCTACATAGGTAACTGTTTAAATTAAAAAATATTATTTTTCAATCTTTATAAAATCAAGTATTACATGATCAAAATTTACCAAATCATAGCCTGGAGGCCAACAGCTGAGTGAGTTCAATGAATATTATTCTTTGCTGTCTTTGTTTGGTTTTATTTTTTCCTTAGACTTTTTTATGGCTTAAATTATGACAAGTAATTGTATAAAGGCAAGTAAGATCAGTGAGAAAAGATGGATGGTAAAGAAATTACGTGGTCAATTGTGTGTCTCTACAAAAAATAATATTCTAGCTCCTATGTCCACCCCTACCTCTTCCACCGTTTACATTTTATTTATTTACTCTGTTTTTTTTTTTTTTTTTGCTCCCCTAAATTTGCTTTCTTTTTTTTTTTTTATTATACTTTAGGGTTTTAGGGTACATGTGCACAATGTGCAGGTTTGTTACATATGTATCCATGTGCCATGTTGATTTCCTGCACCCATTAACTCGTCATTTAGCATTAGGTGTATTTACTCTGTTTTTATGTCACTTGTCTCTTCTAAAACCAAATTAGGTATTTGTTTCTGTTTATTTTCAATATTCTTATTAAAATTTAAGTTACAAGAGAAAAAGGACTTTCTCTGTCTTGTTCACTCTGTTGTTACCACCTAGAATAGTACTTGATGACTCTCAGTATATCTACATATACATACATATATATATTTAACTTCAGCACTCTTGGAATTTTTTTTTTTTTTTGAGACGGAGTCTCGCTCTGTCACCCAGGCTGGAGTGCAGTGGCGCGATCTCGGCTCACTGCAAGCTCCGCCTCCCGGGTCACGCCATTCTCCCGCCTCAGCCTCTCCGAGTAGCTGGGACTACAGGCGCCCGCCACCACGCCCGGCTAATTTTTTTTGTATTTTTAGTAGAGACGGGGTTTCACCGTGGTCTCGATCTCCTGACCTCGTGATCCGCCCGCCTCGGCCTCCCAAAGTGCTGGGATTACAAGCGTGAGCCACTGCGCCCGGCCCCTCTTGAAATTTTAAGCTGGATAAATCTTTGTTTGGGTGAGGGGGCTGTCCTGTGTGTTGTAGGATGTTTAGCAGCATCCATGGCCTCTGCCTTTTCATGTCAGTAGCACCCCCTTCTCCAGGTTGTGATAAGCAAAAATTTATCCATACATTACCAAATATTAGCAGGAGGAAAGGATGTGGCAAAATCACCCCTGATTAAGAATTGTTGGCTTGACAAAATCAGAAGTCACATGGATCTAATCCTATTCTCCTTCCCTTATAAAGACAAATGAAAAGCAGAACCAAAGGACTTCATTTAAATGACCAAGTGAAATTTACTGATAGACAATCTACTTTTCCTGAAGATAGAGGTGACATAGGTCAGGAATGTCACCAAGGCAATCCAAACCACATATGCAGATTGAAGATTAAGTTGGATAGAATGATTCTGAATGTTAGAATTCCTGGAGTGCCACAGCTCTTCATTTGTCACAGAGGTGGTGCTACAGCAGGATTCGCCGTGACTATTTTAGCTTCATTTGTTTTCTTTTTAGTTGAACCATTGCAAATAGCTCAAGATTAGACCAAACAGATATCACTTGCATTTTGCCTCAGGATTTTCATATTTATTTAATCTAAGGGCAGATAAATCTACTCAGGAACTTACCTACCTATATTAATTATAGTTGCTATATTAATAAATAGTTGATTTAAACATTTTTTTCTAGAATAATATACTTTCTCCCTTATTTTCTTCATTGTTTTCCTTAACTGTTAGTGAGAAATTTATCATTCACTTATGTTCCATTAATTTCTATAACTCACCAGGCAGAGCTAAGACTGTAGATATTTGTAAGTTACCCAGGGATCAAAAAATTTAGCTCTTCTCTTGAAATTCATTACAGGAAAACATTAAGTTTGGGCAACACTCAACGTTGTAAAACTAAAAAAGTAGAATTAATTTGCTATTCTTTAGTCTTATGGAAACACAATTACTGCTATCATATATATATTTAGTGAGGAGTTATTTGAAGATATTGTTAAAATATAATCAAAAATGAGATCACAATTTTATTCTTAAAAATTTGTTTTCAAATTATAATTTCTATGCATTATTTAAGGTTTGTAATATGTGTAATAAAATAATAAGAATGATGCACGGGGTGGTCACTTTATATTTTATATTTAATGAGACTACAACCGGTGATATTTATTTCTAATATTTTTTTGTGAGTCCCTTGACAAGGCAGTTTATTACAATTAAACGTCTCTGACTAAACCGATTTGACACGTTTCCTTGCTTTAAGGTTCTAACTCCCTCACTCTTTTTCTGCTGGCTCTCATACTTGTATGTTGCCATTTGTTGTGTCAATTTAAAACCAAACCCTTTGGCTTTTTTTAAAAAAGTGTTTTCCAGAATATGTTCACAGTGGCAACAATTTAAACATTCCTGTGGTTCTGTAGGTTTACTCTGAACTTTTTGAAATGCCTTTTCATCATAATTTTCCACTATATTGAAATTTTAAGTCATAAGTATTTTGTGGGCTAATTATAGTTTTATTTCATATCCTTATCCGTTCCATAATATTTAGTCAACCAGTAATATGATGATGTTTTCAATATTTTGAGATAATTAAAATGTTTGTATTTTAATGATAATGAGTATTAAGAATAAGCTGATAGTTTAACATATTTTTGAAATTTTGTTATAACCGCCAGCAAAGTTTTCATTTAGATATTCAGGTCTGAACAAGATATCTGAGTATAACCTAGTCTTTTTCTTGACAGGCTGTCAAAATTATCAAATAAGTAGATCAGAGCAAAGCAATCCTCAGGACCCATGTGAAATTCAGCAAGATGTATCATATTAAATTCATGATAGCCTTGAGAACAAGAGGAAAAAATATGACTGTGAACCAAGGGCAATTAGGTGAAGAAGTCACTGGTTGTACATGAAAACCAAAGGATACTAATGAATGGATATGTATCGAGTTAGAATGTAATTGTCTCAGCTCTGTCCTTGGCTCTAAAGTAGAAGTTGTATGCAAACATTTAGGACGTGTTCATTAAATTAGTGTGTGACACAAAGCTGGATCAAGTAGTATACACATTAAATAACAAGATCCATTTTGAAAAGAGTTGCATTGATTAGAACAGTGGAGCAATTTAACAGAATAAATATCAACATGTCATACATTAGTTCTTAAAAACAATAAAATAGGTAAGGATAAGGTTGTATGGATTAACAAAAGTGACTAGTCAAAACCAATTCATTATAAGTTATTATAGTTTTGATTTAACAGTAGTACATTTTTATAAAAGAAAATTTACCAAATGTTAAAAAGAAACCAATAAAAATGACTCAAACATTTTCATGCATTTTATTTTCTGGCTTTACATACAAATTTATATTTTCCTCCATCATCCATTAACATTTTCATTTTTATGTGTGTAATGCATTTTCTCAGTTGTTTAAAATTTTATGTAAATTATATGATTATTATAGTATAGTATTATATGATTATGTATCAAATCATATATGATAATCATATATATGATTATATATCAAATCATATATGATAATCATATATATGATTATATATCAAATCATATAATTTCATATATTTGATTATTATAAATATAATTATATTTATATATAAACATATAAATATAAATATAATTATAATATGAATATTAAATAATCATATATTTATTATATGTTATAATAATTATATGATATATATCATATATGATATTATAGTATATATAATCATATAATTATAATATAAATTATATATACATATAGTTCCCCTGAGGAATTAAATTATAATATAATTTTTATAATATTTTATATATATGTGTGTATGTATATAGATATATATATATAGTTCCCCAGAGGAATACTGTGTGTGATACTGAACAATACTAAACTCTGAATGTTTATGTATGCTTACAAGAGAATTTCATCAGTAGAATTATTGAATATTAGCTTCCATAATAAGGGATAATAATTGTTTTTTTAACAACAGAGAAGTACCATTAGAAAAGATAACAATGTTCTCTCAATTTCTATAAGTACATTAGAATAGTCAGTAAGATGTGGTTTGCTGCGCTAATGGTAATTTTTAATATTTTTTATGGTACTTGAGTATTGTTTAATTGATAAAATATTTTATTCTTAATATTACTTTTATAATATAACTTATGAAACATCAGATTCTTAATTTTAACTTCTGTATTCTGGGCAAATTACATCATCTGCCAACATTTTTTTCATGTATGTTATATTTTTCTGGTTGTTGGTATTTCTGTGAGCATCACACATGAAGTAAAATTTTGATGGAGTAAAATTATTAGTTCCCAATCTTTATGAAAATCATTGTAGACATTAAGAAGTCAATGCTTAATTGACTTCTGGAATTTGATACTGCAAGAGACAAATCTAATACCAGACAGATTTTATTCACATGCTTGAAACTTAGAACTACTATTGTTTCTTGAATGTACGATAGATTCTCCTTTATTTTTGTAATTCAAGCTAGATTACCAGTAGGATTCATAGAATGAAGTATTCTTCATTAATTTTGGCTATCATTCAGAAATTCCATTAAATATGTATAGTTGCAGTTCAGGAATATTATCTCCTATAATATTTAAATTCTTTTCAGAAGGGGAATAATTTTTAAATTGTGTTTCTATTATTGATCCTCCAGATCTGACCTATTTCTTCGTTATTGTTTAGTCATTATTGCTTTTCCTTTGCATTCTGAGAAGATAGATATTTTTCATATGCAATACTGATTTAATTCTTTGCAGAGTCATTTGTAAATCTTGGTTATGTTTTAAAATTTTTATTTTTTTTAAATTCTTTTATATTTTATCTCTCTCTTTAAATAATAATATCCTATTGCATTTTCTTCTTAATCTTATATCTCCTAATGGATTTTTGCTTCCATTTCAAAGAGGTGATGCTTTCCTCATCCTACTGACAATGCAAAATAACTTTCTAAATTTTCTTTCAGTTCCTAGAAGTCGTCTTCAAAAATTCATCTTTCATGGAGTCTTCTTTTTTTCCTTCTTCTGAAAGTTGTGTTTTTCTTAATGTGGGCCACATAACCACTTTTTCATCTGTATTCACCCTCAAATAAGAACAGGGTAATGTAATAATTTTTTATTGGGACTTTTCTCTGTCAGTTTGATTAAAATTTTCATGTTAAATTCCAGCTTCTAACAGACTTTCTTCAGGTAATGTTTTACTAGGCAATTTCTCCCTGCCAATGGGAAACACTGGTAGTAAAATGGCTACAATCCCAAGTCTGACTACTGCGCACAGTGCTCATCTATCTTTACCTGAGTGGGTAACACTTCTTATGATACCACCAGTACAAGTATCCATATTGGATCTAATAATATTCATGTGTCCCAATCTTCAAACTTACATAGAAATAGAGATACCTCTACTAAAGGGACATTGTAGAATTTAGACTATGAGTAACAGTCAGCAGTTTTTTTTTTTTTTTTGAAAAAAATTGCAACAATATGATAGAGACATCGTATTCTGGTTGACAATTATGTTGTACTTCTAAACCAAAGGATGTTGAGGCAGGGAGAAAGGATATTTCTATTTCTGTTCAATTGGTCCGAACATAAATGAATTATATTTTGTTCATAATTAATGGAAATCTTTGTGAACATCTGAAATTCTGGTAGATTGGACATCAGCTCTGTTTTCAGTTCTTGTTTCCAGTCATGTGTTTCACAAAGTTTGCTGGGTCATAATAGATATTTTGGAAGATGTGTGAGACTTCATCAGAGGGTGGACAAATGACGCATCAAATAAAAAGTTTACTTAAAGTCTTCAAAACAGTATTCAGCAAGAAATGTGATAATGGTATAAATAACAACCCAAGCAACAAATATAAATTTGTGGGTGTTAATATAATTTTTATATTTCACATAAAGAGAGTGATATGATTTTGTTTTACTTTGCACTGGTACGATCTGTCAATACATGAAGATTTGTGTCCAATGCTCAGCACACTCATTAGAAGGATAAACTAGAATGAAGTCAGAAAAACGAAGATAGTATAATGAAATAACTTGATAATAAAAATAGGTGTCATACTGAGTATAAACTTGTAATGCATACTCTATCAAGTTTATCCATTCCTCCCTACAGTCCTACAAAGAAGGTATTATTATCTCCATTTAAAGAGAAGAAAAAGGGGCCGGGCGTGGTGGCTCACGCTTGTAATCCCAGCACTTTGGGAGGCCGAGGCGGGCGGATCAAGAGGTCAGGAGATCGAGACCACAGTGAAACCCCGTCTCTACTAAAAATACAAAAAAAAATTAGCCGGGCGTGGTGGCGGGCGCCTGTAGTCCCAGCTACTCGGAGAGGCTGAGGCAGGAGAATGGCGTGAACCCGGGAGGCAGAGCTTGCAGTGAGCCGAGATCACACCACTGCACTCCAGCCTGGGTGACAGAGCCAGACTCCGTCTCAAAAATAAATAAATAAATAATTAAAAAATAAATAAATAAATAATTAAAAAATAAATAAATAAATAATTAAAAAATAAATAAATAAATAAAGAGAAGAAAAGTAAGGTCTCTAAGTGGTAAATGCTGTTATTTTCCCGTTTTACTCATTGGTAACTTGCTCAATGATGGTTAGTGAGACAGCAGAAGAACTTGTTTGAGTCCAGAGAGGGAATTCAGAAATCTTAGTGTAACAATCACACTTTCATTAGTGGAGGATTGAGGAATGTATATAATTAAAGGAATAATTTCTAATAAAATTGTTCAAAGAGATAAAGAGTTAATATGAATGAAATAAATGCATCATCACAACTAATTTCTGGATAAATATGCTCTGGATAGCCTCTGAGAAAGGATGGTACAAAAGGGATTTAAGCTTTGGATTAGATTGGATAATTTTGGCTTGAAAGTTTCTTCTAGTCCTGAGATGCTGAGATTTTTATGACTTTGTATTAGTTTAATAAAATATCCACATTTTTCTCATTGCTTCACTTACTTTTCTAAGCTATCACTTCTCTTTTTTCACATGCTTCAGGTACTCCTTGCAATGCCAGGGGCAAATTAACTGTATGTATTGTGCTAGGGTGCAAAGTGACCTCTTTTGACACTTTTTTTCTTGAGGTTCCATCATTTTTAGCAACATCAGTGTGAAGAATGGAGAATTTTAACTTGCCTTTAAGCTTTACTGAATAGTCTATAAAGGAAGGGATAGAGCCAGTTTTAAAATGTAAAGCTGTGGAGTTCCACAGAAGAATGATGCATTTACTTTTGTCTTAGCCCATACTAGTGCACTCTGTTTTTCCACAAACCTACAAAAAGTCATCTTAAGTAGTGTCATACTAAAATCTGAGAGACAGAAGAGAAATCTCATTTTGGAATCATGAGAACTGTTTGATTCAATTAACCTCTGAATATGGGAGAACTTGATTATAGTTTTGGATTCCTGAATTACATCATGTATTTGTTACTGAATATTTTATTCTTCCCATAAATATCCTTTAAAGGCTTAGAAGTTGAATAAAGAAATCAATTTTTTAAGAGAGTCCTGAAATCTTTGTACATGTTAAGCATTTTAAAAATATGTGAGCTGGACCAAATGTAAACACATTTGGAAAATATTTTGAAAAATTTGCCTTCTTGTGCTCATTAATTTGAAATATTAATAAATGGCAGATGATATTTTTATACCATAAATAAAGCAAAATACATTAATCTATTCAATAGACATTTGTTAATTTTATATTAAAAGGGGAGGGAAAGAGAAATAAGGACAAGGATTCGTTAGGGTTGAATTAAGCAAGAGGTTCAGATTGTTCAAATCAACTCAGAAGAATTAGATATCTTACTTAGGAATCAAGCGCTCAAGTACCCAAGAGGTACAGGATAAGTAAGGAGAAGTCTGGGACATTTCACATAGCTCTTCTTAACCCTTTCTTTCCACATTGGACAAGCATTCTTTGGTCCAGAATGATAGATGAGGTCTGCGAGTGAGGTTTGTGGGTCTCCTCACATAGTGGTCCATAATATTTCTGTTATGAAATATCTGTTTTAGATCCAGATCATTATATAGCTTATTTAACATTCTTCAAGAAGACACAAGTTCATCAGAGTTCATTTGAGAAAGCTAAGACATGGGTCCGGCCTATATGTGTATAGTGTTTTTAAAGTCTCAGTTTTAGTTAACAATTTAAAACTTAAAGCATAGAGTATACTCATCCATTTTAATTCTTAGCTTTAAAAATTTTCTACTTAAAGGTTTTTTCTTAAAATGAGGTATACATTTTCCTTGTTTCTTTAGTCATACTATCAAACTCTGTATCTGTTTTTATTCACTTACTTTTTCCTGGGGCTGTCAGTATGTTTATACTCTTGTATTTTAATAGGCAGCTGTTACTCTTAAAAAAAGATAAAAGTACCAGGATCATGTAAATATTAAATATAGTTTTCAAAGTATGTTTGTAAAGTGATGACAAAGCAGATTAATAAATGTGTTCTAAATGTTATGAGATTTTTAACTTTCCAGGCAGACACAGGTATACCTCGAAAGAGTTCCTCACCATCAGTCCCCAATTTTTAATCCAACCAAGGAAGAGTTCCACACAGGCATGAGATTTCACCAAATTAAGCTAAGTTGTGTAGCATTATACATATTTTCTTTCTATACTAGTTGCCTGTATCTATAATTTGTCCGAAGGACTCCAACTATTTATTTTCCTACTCATAAAAGAATCTTATCTTTTCATTGGCATAAATACGTGGGGTACAAGGAGAATTCTTACTGAGAAAAGTTTGCCTTCAGCTAGACTACAGGCAAGTGGAGATGATCAGATAATATTTTAGAAAGAAAGCAAAACAAAATAAGCAAAAAACCGTAGGGTTTTTTTAGTAGATCTTTGACTCATAGAGTATAAGTTACCTAGGGAAAAACAAGAGCCATGCATATTAATTTTTAGAATTTTGTGTGACTCTTTAAATTCATTGGGGCATCTGGGAAAAGTGGAAGGTGCAAATCTGGCCTAAATTTTAGGTTAATTATATTTTCTCACAAATTTAATTACACAGTTTTAATTAGAGAAATACCAGTATCAAGTTGGCAGGTGGTTCACTGGAACTAGTTAGTAATTAAATACATATAATGCCCCCCCCAAAGCCAAGCAGACCAAAACAAATGAAAAAATTTAAAAATTGTTTAGGAAAATTGAACTTTGTAATATGATAACAATTGGTTTTGTCCTGTAAGATTTAGAAAACTTGCATTTGTGTCCACAAATTTATTAATATTTACAATATATAATTTTAAAAATTATAAATGTCATTTTATTGATTTTAAATGTCTTTCATATTATGAGAATAGCTTCATTTAATGCTTACAATAAATAATATTTACAGTACACTTCTTTGTTTTCTAAAAAACCCAATATGCAGCTTTACTCTGCTTAGAAATTTTATAGCATTGTAGCTAATATTATTTTGTGTTTTTAAAATAGTTCATTGAACACCTGCACTAAAAAACAATTTAGTTTGTAACATACTTCATGCCACTTGAAGACCATGATTGTACATTTATTTTCTCCCTTATTCTCATATGTCCTAAAGCCTGCTTTCTAAGTAGCTGTATGCCCAAATTTGTTGATGTCTCCCTGCATAGTTGTCATCTTCATTTCTCTCAGTAGAACAGAAGAAGAGAGGAAATACAGTTCAGGAAATAAACCATATTGACAGGAGATTTGTTGTGATGAGGATCACTTAACATTGTACTGTATCGGTTGTATAAGGTATAAATGATACCAAAAATATAAAGGAGATAATTCAACCAATTTGTACCATTCCTGTCAACAAATAACTGCCTATAGTCCTGAAACTGTATGACTCTGTTATCCTTTCATGATAATTTTCCCAACAGTAAAATATTTTCCCAATAGAAAAAAATAACAAAGTAAATAAACGCAGCTGTTTATTAGTCTATAAGGAAGTCTAACCATTCTTAACATATGTAAACATATTTTTGTAAGATTAAAAATATATATGTGGAAAAATGTTTGCAATCTTAGAATGGGAAAACTTCCAAGTCAAGATATGAGACGAAGACTTAAAATAGAAAATTAAAAGATCTTAATGATAAAGACAAAAGAAAACAAAAACTGTAAACAAACAAAAAGTATTTAAACTATAAATGAATCTATATAAACCAAAATATCTGTTATTATACACATAAAAATCCTGTGATCATATTGTTTGGTTCCTATCTAGTGGAAGTAAGGATTTTAAATTTTATTTATATACTGTGTACTATAGCAAAATAATATAAAAACAAACATAGTATAATAGTTATTTACAAAAGTAGAAAGTAAGATTATTAAGCACTTATCTTAAAAGCCAAGTAAAGCAAACGTGGTGACTTTTTAAAAATTGTCCTTGTAATTCAGATTCCCAGGTTATTTTACTGTATCTGAGTTTATACTGTAAAAAGACTTGAAAAAATAAAACTATCTCTTTAAATTATGAGACTGGTATGCAAACATCTAGCCATTCTTTTTGAAGTCTTCTCAAAATTCCAATAGCTTACAGTTTTAGAATGACAGACAAAAATATCCCCTTCACAGGAAGTTGAGTGACTTCACTGAATTCTATTAACATTTATAAAATATCTCAGTAAACCTATATGCTAATGAATATATGAGAGAGACAGGTGTTTTGTTTGCATTGCTCTAAGAGAATATAAACTATTAAAGTTCTGTGACTTCTACTGAAAACTCAGATTTGAAGATAAAATCATGTCAGCTTAATGAACACAATGGCCCAGGAGAATGACTTCTACAATTAAGAGACGAAAATTCCTTTCTTAAATGAAATTGGCATCACACACACCAATTGGACAAAAATAATTTCAAATGTTGATATGGCTCTATATTTAAATCTATTGACTTTAAAATGCACAGCATGAGTCAGAACAACTGGTGCTTTTTCCTTGCACATTGAAGCCAGAAGTCTCTACAGATAGGAAAATAATTCTGTCCTGGGTCGTGTCCCATTTTTTTCCCCTCCAGAAGTACTTAAAGTACTTCTTAAAAACTCTTTTGGCTAACTTGTGAAAAAAGTTGACAGGTTTTATCTTCCAGTGATTTTTATGAAGGAACTTTTTGAGAACAAAATCATGTCTTGAATGAATATGTATTTGTATTGAATATTTTTATGTTTTGCTCTTATGTAGCCAGAGCCAGAGGTTGGAATTATAAGCATTCCAGAGATAATTTATTTGCAACATGTAAGAAAGGAAAGGATAATGGAAGAAAATATTTTTATCAGCCAACTGCCCTCTTGGCCAACATATATTAAAAATAGTGTTGTTAACTATTTTTATATCATGAGTATCTAGATAAAATATGCAGGTCAAGAAATACTTATTTCATGGTAATAGTTACATACAGCAACAAATATATTCAATTACTATTAGTGTTTAACATAGATATTTATACTGAATTTCTGAATCAGTGATCAATGAAGCATTCTTTTCTGTTGTAAAATTTTACGTTTTGAAGTAAAATGTAAATACTTTGAAATGCATTGTGTTTAAATAGGCAGTTCGGTGAATTTTTTTTTATTACTATACTTTAAGTTTTAGGGTACATGTGCACAATGTGCAGGTTTGTTACATATGTATCCATGTGCCATGTTGGTGTGCTTCACCCAGTTTCCAGTTTCATCCATGTCCCTACAAAGGACATGAATTCATCATTTTTTATGGCTGCATAGTATTCCATGGTGTATATGTGCCACATTTTCTTTCTTTTTTTTTTTAAAGCTTTTATTATTATTATTATTATTATTATACTTTAAGTTTTAGGGTACATGTGCACAATGTGCAGGTTTGTTACATATGTATCCATGTGCCATGTTGGTGCGCTGCACCCATTAACTCGTCATTCAGCATTAGGTATATCTCCTAATGCTGTCCCTCCCCCCCCCCCACCCCACAACAGTCCCCGGAGTGTGATGTTCCCCTTCCTGTGTCCATATGTTCTCATTGTTCAATTCCCACCTATGAGTGAGAACGTGCAGTGTTTGGTTTTCTGTCCTTGTGATAGTTTACTGAGAATGATGTTTTCCAGTTTCATCCATGTCCCTACAAAGGACATGAACTCATCATTTTTTATGGCTGCATAGTATTCCATGGTGTATATGTGTCACATTTTCTTAATCCAGTCTATCGTTCTTGGACATTTGGGTTGGTTCCAAGTCTTTGCTATTGTGAATAGTGCTGCAATAAACATATGTGTGCATGTGTCTTTATAGCAGCATGATTTATTGTCCTTTGGGTATATACCCAGTAATGGGATGGCTGGGTCAAATGGTATTTCTAGTTCTAGATCCCTGAGGAATCGCCACACTGACTTCCACAATGGTTGAACTAGTTTACAGTCCCACCAACGGTGTAAAAGTGTTCCTATTTCTCCACATTCTCTCCAGCACCTCTTGTTTCCTGACTTTTTAATGATCGCCATTCTAACTGGTGTGAGATGGTATCTCATTGTGGTTTTGATTTGCATTTCTCTGATGGCCAGTGATGATGAACATTTCTTCATGTGTTTTTTGGCTGCATAAATGTCTTCTTTTGAGAAGTGTCTGTTCATGTCCTTTGCCCACTTTTTGATGGGGTTGTTTTTTTCTTGTAAATTTGTTTGAGTTCTTTGTAGATTCTGGATATTAGCCCTTTGTCAGATGAGTAGGTTGTGAAAATTTTCTCCCATTCTGTAGGTTGCCTGTTCGCTCTGATGGTAGTTTCTTTTGCTGTGCAGAAGCTCTTTAGTTTAATTAGATCCCATTTGTCAATTTTGGCTTTTGTTGCCATTGCTTTTGGTGTTTTAGACATGAAGTCCTTGCCCATGCCTATGTCCTGAATGGTATTGCCTAGGTTTTCTTCTAGGGTTTTTATGGTTTTAGGTCTAACATGTAAGTCTTTAATCCATCTTGAATTAATTTTTGTATAAGGTGTAAGGAAGGGATCCAGTTGCAGCTTTCTACGTATGGCTAGCCAGTTTTCCCAGCACCACTTATTAAATAGGGAATCCTTTCCCCATTTCTTGTTTTTGTCAGGTTTGTCAAAGATCAGATAGTTGTAGATATGCAGCATTATTTCTGAGGGCTCCGTTCTGATCCATTGATCTATGTCTCTGTTGTGCTACCAGTACCATGCTGTTTTGGTTACTATAGACTTGTAGTATAGTTTGAAGTCAGGTAGCGTGATGCCTCCAGCTTTGTTCTTTTGGCTTAGGATTGACTTGGTGATGCGGGCTCTTTTTTCGTTCCATATGAACTTTAAAGTAGTTTTTTTCCAGTTCTGTGAAGAAAGTCATTGGTAGCTTGATGGGGATGGCATTGAATCTATAAATTACCTTGGGCAGTATGGCCATTTTCACGATATTGATTCTTCCAACCCATGAGCATGGAATATTCTTCCATTTGTTTGTATCCTCTTTTATTTCATTGAGCAGTGGTTTGTAGTTCTCCTTGAAGAGGTCCTTCACATCCCTTGTAAGTTGGATTCCTAGGTATTTTATTCTCTTTGAAGCAACTGTGAATGGGTGTTCACTCATGATTTGGCTCTGTGTTTGTCTGTTATTGGTGTACAAGAATGCTTGTGATTTTTGTACATTGATTTTGTATCCTGAGACTTTGCTGAAGTTGCTTATCAGCTTAAGGAGATTTCGGGCTGAGATGATGGGGTTTTCTAGATATACAATCATATCATCTGCAAACAGGGACAATTTGACTTCCTCTTTTCCTAATTGAATACCCTTTATTTCCTTCTCCTGCCTGATTGCCCTGGCCAGAACTTCCAGCACTATGTTGAATAGGAGTGGTGAGAGAGGGCATCCCTGTCTTGTGCCAGTTTTCAAAGGGAATGCTTCCAGTTTTTGCCCATTCAGTATAATATTGGCTGTGGGTTTGTCATAGATAGCTCTTATTATTTTGAGATATGTCCCATCGATACCTAATTTATTGAGAGTTTTTAGCATGAAGGATTATTGAATTTTGTCAAAGGCCTTTTCTGCATCTATTGAGATAATCATGTGGTTTTTGTCTTTGGTGTAACAAATCCTTGTAGCCAGAGCTTCAATCAAGATATATTACCTGTGCATCTCACCAGTTAATTCCTTTTCCCTTATATTAGGCAACCACTGTCTGATTTCTATGGTCACAGGCTAGTTTCACTTGTTCTTGAACGTCACATGTAAAATCATACACATGTAACATCATACATATTGAATGTAGAGAAGCATTCATGTTATTGCATGAATTAGTAGTGTATCTTTTTATTGATAAACAGTACTTCTTAACATAAATATACTATAATTCATTTACCCCTTCTGATGACAGGCATTGAGTGATTTACAGTTTTTAACAGTTATTAATAAAGTTGCTGTAAAATGTGCATACAAATATTTTGGCATAGATATATTTTTATTACATAAATTTGCAAGAGTGGAATTGTCAGATCCTCGGGTCAGTGTAGGCTTAGCTGCTAAGTGGTTTTCCAAAGTGATTGAACCATCTTAAAATTCCATCAAAGTAAGAACATTCTACTTGTTCTTGCCAACATTTGAAATTTTTAGTTTGTAAAATTTTAGACATTTTAATATGTATGTAATGATATCTTAATGTAATTTAAATTTTCTTGATTACCAATAATATTATTTTTCATATACTAGTTGACCATTCATATATCTATCTTTGTGAAATTAACATATTATTTTGGGCTACATTTTATTTGGCTGCTTATTCAACTACTGAGTTATGGAATTTCTGTCTATATTTTAAATATGAGTCCTTTGTGAGTTTAGATCTGAGAATAGTTTCACCTAATGTATGTCTTGTCTTTTATTTTCTTAATGGTGTCTATTGATAAGCAGACATTTTAACTTCGATGTTGTCTAATTTATTAATTTCTATGGCTAATGCTATCTGTATACCCTCTCAAAGAGATCTGTGCTTTCCCCTAGTTTGTAAAGATATTCTCCTTATATTTCTTTTCCTATGCTGTAACTTATGCATTTATATCTATGATTCATGTCTACTTAAATTTTGCAAATGGTGTGAAATGGAAATTGTGACTTATTAATGTTTTGTGGGTGGTATGAGTTTTTGAGTTTTGAGTTTCATGAATCTTGACAAATGTATTTGTCAAATATATTTGTGAGATGAGGGTTGTGGGTTATTTTTTTTCCCCAACGGATATCCAGTTGTTCCACCCTTTTTTGAAAATACTTCGTTCCTCCATTAAAATGCTTTGATGTCTTTATTAAAAAGCAGTTCATAGTATAAATATGGGTCTTTTCTGTACTGTCTATTCTCTTCCCCTTATCTGTCTATCTTTATGCCAATATTTTACTCTCTTCATTACTGTAGCTATACAATAAATCTTGAAATTAGGTGGTATAACTATGGGTGCAGAAAACTACCATGGCACATGTATACCAGTGTATACCCACAAACCTGCCTGTTCTGCACATGTAATCCAGAATATGAAGCATAATAAAAAAATTAAATTAGAAAAAAGTTATTTTTTGGCCTTTATGTAATTATATTCATTTTAGAAACAATCTATGTCTTTCTCTTTCTCTCAATATATAAACACATGGGCCAGGTGCAGTGGGTCACGCCTGTAATCCCAACACTGGGAGACTGAAGTGGGATGATCGCTTGGGGTCAGGAATTTGAGGCCAGCCTGGACAACATAGAAAGTACTCATCTCTACAAAAAGGCAAAAATTAAGTGGGCATGATGTTGTGCCCCTCTAGGCCCAGCTACTTAAGCCCAAGAAGTCGAGGCTGCAGTGAGCCAAATCATGCCACTGCACCCCAGCCTGGACAATGGAGCAAGACACCCTGTTTCAAAAAGTAAGCAAACAAATACCTAAAAATATGAATACATGTATATATGCACACATGTATACAGATCTGTATATGTATACATGTATATATACATGTGTATATATGTCTATACATATATGTACACATATATACACATGCATATACAGATATACATATATGTATATCCTGTTGAAATTGAGTTGGATCTATAGATCAATTTGGGAAGAATTGACATATGTATGTGGCATATATCTTCATTTATTTATTTGTTGATCTTCTCTCAGCAGTTTGCTATTGTTTGTTTGATTTTTGACACTATCCTGAATGGAATTACTTTTTTATTTTTATTTTCATTTTTATTTGTTTGCTGCACATAAATAGAAATATAACTGACTTTTGTTTAGGAGTCTCATACACTGTAACTTTCCTAAACCCACCATTAGTTCTTGTATTTGCTTTGTAGATTCCTTGGGTTTCTTTTTTTCCTAGAATATTATTTCCTCTATAAATTGAAGCAATTTTATTTCTTCTATTCCAAAATGTATTTCTTTTCCTTGCCCTATGTCACTGGTAAAACCTCTAATAAAATATTGATAAAAATGGAAGTGTTGAGAATACACATCTATTCATTGTTTTGGCTCTTAGGGAGAACAAGTATAGTATTTCACTATTAAGTACAAAGTTAGCTGTAAATTTTTTGGTTTATGCCCATTGCAAATTGAGGAAGATTTCTCTATTCTGTTTTATTATCAAGAGTGGGTACGACATTTTATCAAGTGCTTTCTCTGTATCTATTAAGATGGAGAATTTCTTTATTCTGTTAATATGGCGAATTACACAACTCAATTTCAAATATTAAAATATCCTTACTTTTTTTATTTTTATTGAGGTATGATTGCAAATCAAATTCTATATGTGAAAGCTAGACACTTTGATGTTTTGATACACGTACACATTGTGAAATCATTCCCACAATCATGCTAATTACCCTACACAATTAACTCTGTGTGTATGTCAGTGTGTAGGGATGTGGGTGGGTGGGATCAGAATATTTAAATCTACTCTCTTAGCAAATTTCAAATGTACCATACATTATTATTAACTAAATTCCCCATGCTGTACGGAACTTATTTATTTATTTTTTCTATCCTTACAACCATCTTTATTTTTAAAAAATTTTTAAGTTTTAGGTTCAGGGGTACAAATGCAGGTTTGTTACATAGGTAAACTTGTGTCATGAAGATTTGTTGTACAGATTACTTTATCATGCAGGTATTAAGCCTAGTACCTACTGATTATTTTTCCTAGTCCTCTCCCTCCTCTCAACCTCCGACCTCTGAAAGCCCCAGTGTGTATTTTTCACTTCTATGTGTCCATGTGTTCTCATCATTTAGCTCTCACTTATAAGTGAGAACATGCGGTATCTGGTTTTCTGTTCCTGTGTTGGTGTGCTAAGGGTAATGGCCTCCAGTTCCATCCATATTCCTACAAAGGACATGATCTCGCTCTCTTTATGGCTATAGTACTCCATGGTGTATACATACCACATTTTCTTTGTGCAGTCTATCATTGATGGGCATTTATGTTAATTCCATGTCTTTTCTATTGTGAATAGTGCTTCAATGAACATATGTGTGCATGTGTCTTTATAACAGAATGATTTATATTCCTTTGGATATATACCTAATACTGTGATTGCTGAGTAGAATGCTATTTCTGTCTTTAGGTCTTTGAGGAATTGCCACACTGTCATACACAATGGCTACACTAATTTACACTCTCACTAACAGTGTATAAGTGTTCCCTTTTCTCCACAACCTTACCAGTATCTGTTGTTTTTTTACTTTTTAATAATAGCCATTCTGACTGGTGTTGGATGGTATCTCATTGCGGTTTTGATTTGCATTTCTCTAATGATCAGTGATGTTGAGGTTTTTTTTTTTTTTTTCAAGTGATTGCTGGATGCATGTATATCTTCTTTTGCCAAGTGTCTGTTCATGTTCTTTGCCTACTTATTTATGGGATTTTTTTTCTTGTAAATTTGCTAAAGTTCCTTATAGATGCTTGATGTTAGATCTTTGTTGGATTCATAGTTTGCAAGATTTTTCTCCCATTCTGTAGGTTGTCTGTTTACTCTGTTGACAGGTTTTTTTCACTGTGCAGAAGCTCTTTAGTTTAATTAGATCCCATTTGTCAATTTTTGCTTTTGTTGCAATTGCTTTGGGTGCCTTCTTCATGAAATCTTTGTCTGTGTTTATGTCCTAAATGGTATTGCCTAGGTTGTCTTCCAGAGTTTTTTATATTGTAGTTTTGGGTTTCATATTCACTTTAATCCATCTTATTTTAATTTTTGTATATATGGTGTAAGGAAGGGGTCTAGTTTCAATCTCCTGCATATGGCTAGCCAGTTATCCCAGCAACATTTATTGAATAAGGTTTTTGTCAGGTTTGTTGAAGATCAGATAGTTGTAGGTGTGTGGTCTTATTTCTGGGTTCTCTGTTCTGTTTTATTGGTCCATACATCTGTTTTTGTACCAGTACCAGGCTGTTTTGGTTACTGTAGCCCTGTACTAGAGTTTGAAGTTAAGTAGGGTGATGCCACTAGCTTTGTTATTTTTGTTTAGGATTGCCTTGGCTCTTGGGGCTCTATTTTGGTTCCATTCGAATTTTAAAATAGCTTTCTCTAGTTCTGTGAAGAATGTCAATGTTAGTTTAATAGAAATAGCATTCAATTTATTAATTGCTTTGGGTAGTATGGCCATTTTAATGATATTGATTCTTCCTATCCATGAACATGGATGTTTTTTCATTTGTTTGTGTCTCCTGTGATTTCTTTGAACAGTGGTTTGTAGTTCTCGTAGAAATCTTTTACCTCCCTAGTTAGCTGTATTCTTGCATATTTTATTCTTTTTGTGGCAGTTGTAAATGGGAGTTTGTTCCTGATTTGGCTCTCAGCTTGACTGTTGGTGTATAGAAATGCTAGGGATTTTTGCATATTGATTTTGTGTACTGAAACTTTGCTGAAGTTGTTCACCAGCTTAAGAAGCTTTTGTGCAGAGACTATGGAGTTTTCCAGATATAGGATCATGTCATCTGCAAACATGGATCATTTGACTTCCTCTCTTACTGTTTGGATGCCCTTTATTTATTTCTTTTGCTTGATAGCACTGGCCAGAACTTCCAATACTATGTGGAATAGAAGTGATGACGGAGGGCATCCTTGTCTTGTGCCAGTTTTCAAGAAGAATGTTTCCGGTTTTGGCCCATTCAGTATGCTGTTAATTGTGAGTTTGTTATATATGGCTGTTATTATTTTGAGGCATGTTCCTTCAGTGTCAAGTTTATTGAGAGTTTTTAACATGAATGGATGCTGAATTTTATCAAAAGCCTTTTCTGCATCTATTGAGATAATCCTGTGGGTTTTGTCTTTAGTTCTGCTTATGTGATGAATCACATTTATTGATTGGCATATATTGCACCAACCTTGCATCCTGGGGATGAAGCCTACTTGATCATGGTGAATAAGGCTTTTGATATGTTGCTGGATTCAGTTTGCAGGTATTTTGTTGATTTTTGCATCAATGTTCATGAAGGATATTGGCCTGAAGTTTTCTTTATCTGTTGTATCACTGCCAGGTTTTGGTATCAGGCTGTTGCTGGCCTCGTAGAATGAGTTAGAGAAGAGTCCCTCCTCCTCAATTTTTTGGAATTGTTTCAGTAGGAATGCTACCAGTTCATCTTTGTACATCTGGTAGAATTCAGCTGTGAATCTGTCTGGTCCTGAGATATTTTTGGTTGGTAGGCTATGTGTTACCCCTTTAATTTCAGAACTTGTTATTGGTCTTTTCAGATCTCTAGAACTTATTCACCTTATAACTGAAAGTTCATACCCTTTGATCAACATCTCCTCATATCCCCCAACTCCCAACTTGTAACCGCCATTCTACTCTTTCTATGAGTTTGACTTTTTAAAATTCCCTATATATGTGAGCACATGCATGTTTCCTTGGACCTATGGGTTTACCTATGCTTTTGCAAATGTCAGGACCTCCTTTTTCAAGGCTGAATAATATTCCATTTTATGTATGTATGTATATACATGTATATGAGTTCTACTAATTTACCTTTTCACCAACAATGTGTAAGTGTTCTGTTTTCTTTATATCCTCATCAAAGCTTGTTATCTTTTGACTTTTTGATAATAATTATTCTAATAGGTGTGAGGTAATATCATTTTAAAAAATATTTTATTTTAGTTTCAGTTGACAAATCATAATTGCATGTATTTATAGGATACAATGTAATGCTTCTCTCCATATATATAATATATTGTGGAATGATTAAATGAGGGTAATACATTTTGATTTGCATTTCTTTGGTAATTTATAATGTTTAGCACATTTTCATATCCCAGTAACCATTTTTATGTTTTCTTTAGAAAAATATCTGCTCAGGTCCTTTAGTCATTTTTTAATTGGGTTATTTTGCTTTTATTTTTTTTGCTATTTATTTGTTTGAGTTTCTTAGATATTTTGGATATTAACTCCTTATCAGACATATGGTTTAGAAATATTGTCTCCCATTTCATGGGTTGCCCTTTTGTTTCCCTTGCTGTGCAGAAACATTTTAGTTTAATATGGTCCCAGTTACTTGTTTTTGCTTTTGTTGTCTATGCTGTGGGGTTATATCCAAAAAATAATTGCTAAGACCAATTTCATGAAACTTTGCCCAATGTTTTCTTCTAGGAGTTTTGTGGTGTCAGGTCTTATATTTAAATATTTAAACCATTTTGCGTTGATTTTTGCCTATGATGTAAGATAAGAATTCAATTTCATTTATTTGCATGTGGATATCCAATTTTCCTAACACCATTTATCAAGACTGTCCTTTGTGTATTATAGACAATTTTGTCAAGAATTAGTTGACTGTATACACAGGGTTTATTTCTTTGCCTTCTATTTTATTCCATCAGTCTGTGTCTGTGTTCATGACAGTAGCATACTGTTTTGATTACTATATTAATATAATTTGAAATCAGGAATTCAACAGGATATTCAAAGGATCAGACACCGTGATCAAGTGAGATTTATCCCTAGGATGCTAGAATGGTTTAACATATGCAAGTCAATAAATGTGATATACCACTTTAAGAGAACGAAGAACAAAAATCATGATCATCTCAATAGCTACAAAAAAAGCACTTAGTAAATTCAACATACTTTCATAATAAAAACTCCTAACAAATTAAGTATAGTAGGAATGTATTTCAATAAAATAAAGGCCAGTTATTGCAAGTCCGCAGCTAACATCGTGCTAAATAGTGAAAAGGTGATAACTTTTCCCCTAAGATTGGCAATAAGACAAGAACGCCCACTCTTTCCACTTCTCTTCAACATAGCACTGGAAGTCATAGCCAGAGCAACTAGGCAAGGAAAAAAACATCCAAGTTGGAAAAGAAGTAGAATGATCTCTGTTCCATATGACCTTATCTTATATACAGAAAACCCCGAGACTACCAAAAATCTGTTAAAATTAATAAATGAATTCAGTAATGTTGCAAGATACAAAATCGGCCCACAAAATCAGTTGTGTTTCCATATGCTAACAATGAACTATCCAAAAAAATTAAGAAAATATTTTTATTTACAATAGCATCAAAAAGAATAAAATGCTTAGGAATAAATGTAACTGAAGTGGAGAAAAATATGTACACTAAAAACTGTAAAGGACTGACAAATAAAATTGAAGACACAAATGGCAACATATTCTATGTTCATGGGTCAGAAGGATGAATACTGTCAAATGTTTATGCCATTCAATGCAATCTACAGATTCAATGCAATTTCTCTCAAAATTCCAATAGCATCTTTCACAGAAATAGAAGAAACAATACTAAAATTTGCATGCAGTTGCTAAAGACTCTAAATAGCTAATATAATCTTGAATATAAAACAATGCTAGAAACATCAAAATATTCTTAAAATATTCTTATGATAAGCTTCACTTGGTTATAATGTATTATTTTACATTTTGCTAAATTTGAATTGCTTTTATTCACTTGAGATGTTTGTGATCATGTTCCTGAAAAATACTAGAATTTTTTTTCTTGTAGTATCTTTGAATGGCTTTGGCAACACATTTATGCTCACCGTATAACAAGTTCAGAAGAAGTTTTCTCTCCTTTTTGATTAAGTAGATTGTGCAAGATTGGTATTATTCATCTCTTAAATATTTCATAAAATTCAACAGAGAAATAATTTGAGCATAAAGTTTTTTATTGGTATAAGACTTTATATTTCTAGTAGTAATTTCTCTTTTCCATCTTTTGGTTCATTATTTCTAGGGGTTTACCAATTTTACTATCTTAGCACATAGCCAACTTTTTGCTTTATTGATTTTGTATGTTTCTTGTCTTCTTCTATTCTATTAATTTCTACTGTCATATTTACCATTTCCTTTATTTGACTTGCTATCTTCTTAAATTGGAAAATGTTATTATTGATTTTAAGCCTTTCTTCTTTTGTAATATCAACAATTGAAACTAATAACTTCCATTTTAGCATTTCATTAGCCACATCACATGTATTTGGATATGTTGCATTTTAGTTATTAATTTAGTTCAAAATATTTTCTAATTTCTCTTCTGACTTCTTTGACCCATCAGCAATTTAGAAAATGTAAATTAATTTTAAATTATTTCTGTATTTTTAAATATTTTATTATTACTGGTTTTAACGTAATTTTGAAATTTATTGAGACCAATTTTATGACCCAACATGTGGGCTATTTTCGTGAACATTTCATATATATTTGAAAATAATTTGTCATCTATGTTGCATTTTATAACACAGGTATAACATTGCTATACAAACATTGCTATACAGCACCTGTATAACATTGCTATATAAATTATTATTACATTTATACAAATATTTTATGTATTCTGAGTACATTGTTCATTTCTCATTATAAAACCAATCCTTTTACCTCTAGTGAAACCCCTTTCTTTAATTTGTTTAATATTAGTAAAGTCACCTTAGTTTTCTCCTGCATAAAGGTGGCATAATACATTTTCAATCCCTTACATTCAGTCTACTTCTCATCTGTATATTTAATTATATCACTTATAGACTGCCTTTAATCATAGTTTGTTTTCAAATAAATTCTAAAAATGTCTGCTTTTAATATGAATGTTTTGTCCATAGACACCTATCATTAATTATGTGTTTGTATTTAAGTCAGCTATTTTTTTCAGTGTGTTTTAAAACTAATTTAATCTTTCTCTTTTCTTCTGTCCCTCATTCCTGCTTTTATTCAGATAAACCTAGTAAGTTTTAGTGTTTCATTTTAATGACTTTATTTTCTTTTTACCTATTTCTATCTTTATTTTTTTTCACGATTGCTGATATTACAATATGTTTCCTTGATGTATCAGTCTATATTGATAGCATAGTTTTCTACGTTTACACATACATTTGCCATTCCCAGTGATCTTCATTTAGTTCCAATCATTCTGAATTTCCAACTGCTATAATTTTCCATAAGCTTCAAGAACCTCCTTTTGAATTTCATATAGTTTAGGTCTTCTGGGAATGAATTCTCTCAACTATTTTTCATCTGAAAATATGTTCATTTCAACTCATTTTTGATGGATATTTTCACTGGATATAAAATTTTATGGCACATTTTTCTTTATTCAAAAATGTCCTTACATTTTATTCTGGTCAAAATTATTTTTGTAAGAATTCAGCCACAATTTATATCATACATCATTTACATCATATTGTTTTTATGAATACAATGCATGTTTTTTCTTTTACTATTTTTAAGATTTTTATGTTATCTTTTATTTGCAGCAGTTTTTGCTATGATGTTCCTAGGTATGGTTTAATTTGAATTTCTTCTGTTCATGTTTTCTCGTCACATTCTGGAAAATGTTGATCCATTATTGCTTGAAAGACACAGAAAGTATCTCCCTTCAGAGCAGAGGGCAGGCATGATTACCAACCATTATAAAATATTCAGGTTACCTAAGCTTGGGATTTCTTTCCTGAAATACAACCCACTGTGTGTGCTGGTATCCACCTAGGACCACCTGCCTTGCCCTGTGGGACTCGGAGTCATGGGAAATGGATACAAATATGCTTATGCTGATGTTATTTCTTGTATTTTGAGTAATAAAGTCATTTATTGGTGATCTACAAGTTTAATGTCTTCTACTAACGTCCACTGAACTGACATAGGCTAGTTGCTTACAATTTGTGTAAAATCCCAGAGCCTTCACAGTTCTTGACACTACCACACTGCAGAGGCCTCTGGTGCTAAAGTTAGCCTCTCAGTGATCCTCATAAGATGCCAAACCCTCTAGACAAGCCCATCTGCCAG
This sequence comes from Symphalangus syndactylus, assembly GCF_028878055.3. NCBI lineage: Eukaryota > Metazoa > Chordata > Mammalia > Primates > Hylobatidae > Symphalangus > Symphalangus syndactylus. Next base: position 79,493,434 of record NC_072433.2, read on the forward strand.
TTGAGTATGATCAGTGACTTTAGTCAACACCGCAACACCAGAAGAATTGCCCAGCTGAGCAGTGCCCATCAATAAATATTGAAATAGTCATTGGTTTAAGCCAGTATATTTTGAGATACTTGGTGGCACAGAAATAAATAACTAAAACAATTTGTTACAAACTTTTTAGTTGAACTTTTATAGTACTCACACAAAAAGTAATATGCCAATAATAAACAAACATAATGACAAAACTCTTAGACATTTTTAGGTTCTTTTTCTTAAAGCATACCAATTTCAATAAATTGTTCTTTCTATAAGGATAAAAATTAGCTGTGATATCATACTCTTTTAAGGAGATCAATAAATAAGTGAGACTATCCCATAGGATAGGATCATAAGGAGTGGAAAAAAGATATAACAAGAAATTATTATATTATCACATATGAATATCCAAGACAGAAGATAACTCCATTTTTCTAATTATATATTCTTTTTATTCATCCAACAGATATTAATAAGAATAATGGTTTTCCTTCAAATAGAGAGATACTAGATGAGAAAGAGAGATGTGATTGTTAATTTTCAATGTTAACTTGTCTAGGTTAAGGGATACCCAGATAATTGGTAAAGCACTATTTCTAGGTGTGTCTGTAAGAATGTTTCTGGAAGACATTGGCATTTGAATTAGTGGACTGGGTAAGAACTACCCTCACCAGATGCGAGGAGGCAACATCCAATAGGTTGAGACCTGGATAAATCAAAAAGGCAAAGGAAAGGAGAATTTGCTCTTTTGTCTTCTCCTTCAAGCTGGGACACCTGTCTTCTCCTGCCCTTGTTTCTCAGAAATCCAGGCTCTCTGGCCATTGGACTTTGGAACTTACACCAGTGGCCCCCGAGTTTTCAGACTTTTGACCTCAGATTGAGTGTTACACCATTGACTTCCCAAGGACTTCAGACTTGCACTGAGCTATGCTATCAGCATCCCAGGATCTCCAGCTTGCAGACAGTTTATTGTGTGACTGCTTAGCCTCCATAATTGTGTGAATCAAGTACCCTAACAAATCCCCTCTTATCTATCTATCATCTATCTATCTATCTATCTATCTATCTATCTATCTATCTATCATCTATCTATCTATCATCTATCTAATCTATCTCCTATTGGTTCTGTCTCTCTGGAGAACCCTGACTAATACAGAAGCCTTAGGAGAAGTTATATTTTAATTGTCACATCTCTTTAAGAACTAACCACTGTCACTAAAGCACCAAGCATGAGAGCTTCCTAGGAAGTCAATATAGAATAATACGAATTTGTATAAAATTATTTATGTCTGAATCTAATAACTTTAAAGCAGAAAATTCACCTCTTTTATACATTAGTCATAAATTTAATGAAACAATTTATATTTGCATTTCAAAACCATAAAGGTTTTTATGGATATCATTTAAACGAACAGTTTAGCAAACTTTCTAAATGTCTATAATGCCTATTCTAGGCATCATTTGACAATATCAAATAATAATATGTGGAATGTATATTCAAGGAATTCATAGCCAACCAAGTCATATGACACGATACAAAATTTTAGTAATATAAAGCTATCATTAAGTAATTTATTTTTGTATTTGTTTTCAGAACAAAAAATGATTAAGTTGTTTTATAAAGATAAATGTGAAAAACTCGGAGAGAACCAAAAATAAAAATCAGAATAATATAGAGTCATAAAAACATGGATTATGGAGGCTCAAAAGAAGAAGGTATGTTCTCTCCCTTGAAAAACATTTTATTAGAGGATGATTAAAAAGAAATTATATTTCTATTCAGAAAAATTTGGAACCAAAAAAGAACATTCTGGACAAGGAACTGCAATTGAAATATGTTTGCCAAAGTACAGAAACAAGCAAAAAGCCTAAAAATGGAACATCTGATTGACACAAAGAAAGTAAGAAAAAAGATTGGTAAGATTTAGTATCTGGTTTATTATTGTCTTAGTCATTTTCAGTTTGAAGTAACTAAAGTGCACCCCATTATCATAAGCAAAAGAGGGAATTTGTTATCAATTTGCAGGTGTACCTCACAAACCACTGGTTCTGCTCGTCAATGTTTTAATCTCTCATCTCTAGCATAAGAGCATGACCAGTATGTTTCCATCTCAGTGTCAAACTCCATTAGAAGGAAATTTTATAGTTTCGACTTGGGTGAGTGTTCTATGCCTAGGTTCATTTCTATGGGAGAATTTCTCTGAGATGATGGTGGAGCTGGGCTGACACTTCAAAAAATATCTACAAATGTATTTCGTTGATAGTGGGACTATAAAATATTTGAGGACAGAGCAATCACATGGCCAGGGCTATGCTTGGAGAACATACATCCAACCTCAGTATGATTGGAGGAGGGACAATCGGAAGTAGAAGCAGTCCTTTGGGAAACTCTCAGAATTGTTTAGGAGAAAGCAGATCCATTAGAACAGCAAGAATAGAAAAGCAGAAGAGTGGGAAGATGCCAGATAGTGTAGGATAAAAATAAGAGAGGACTAAGGACTATGTATGGATTATTTTGTTTAATTTTCACAATAACTTCCATGAGAAATTTTCCAAATGAGATATAGAAACTGAACTATTTGAGTAGAAAATGAAGGAGCCAGGATACAAATCCAGATTTGTCTGATTCCATTACTTCATATTACTTCATCATTTGGAAGTTAAAAGAGACAAAAGTGAAAAACACATATTATACATCAAAGATGTAATTACATTTTAAAATCCTCCATAATTTATACTGATTTGAATTACCCATTATTTATCTTTAGATGTGGAAAGAGAAAGAAGGGAAACTAAAAAAAGAAAAATTAGTGACTTACGTAAGCTACGCATTTCGTTGCTGTTTCCATGTACAACAATCCATTTCATAAGCATAACATTCTTTGAAGCAGATAATTTTATGTACAATGTAAAGTTGAATAAACTGGGGTTAGGTGGCTGAAAATGATTATCATCAAGATCTAGTTCCATTTTACTTATACAATGCTCTCATATTCCTCTTTAAAAAACATCCAATTTTGTTTTGTATTTGACATCAATTATAAATAATTATTCTGCCTGTTAGCAAATATAAAAGTTGTGTCTGGTTGTCTAAAGTCTTTGTGAATACATATTTACATAGAATAATTTAAAATATTTTTAAAATTCTAATAATCCTTGAAATACTTTTACAAAAAATTTTGTGTAATAAATCCCTCATTAGTCTATGTATCAAAAAGTCTTAAGAGGATAATTATTACATGTCACTTGAATTCCTTTAATTATAAGTTAAATCTGCTTTTTCTTCTTTTCCTGTCCAGCAATGTGGCCTGTAAGAAAAATATTTTTCTATTTCATAGAAAAATTTAACGGTAATTGAGCTTGAAGTCAAAATTTATGAGCTACAATGAGTTGTCACATATTCTTCCCAACTTTCACTAATAAACTATATGAAAAACTCCTAGGCTAGGGACTAAAAGTTTAATGTGGCATCTGGCTTTTGCCATTAATGAAACATGTGACATAGAGTACTTTCTCAAGTCTCCTGTCTTCCCTTATATATAAGATGAAGATTTATTTAGCCACTAAGCTACATTCTAAGCCTCCATGTTACATGACTTAATAATTATATGATTTCAAGTTTCCTTGTGGATTACCTTTTATGTTAAAAATTTCTGGATCATGTACTCTATGTAAAACACTATGTAAAGTGATATTGAGGTCTGTGGTAGATGGAATAATAGCCCACAAATGACCCACCATAATTCCCTGAACTTATGATAAGAGGGAATTAAGGTTGCAGATGAAATTAAGATTGCTAATCAGCTGACTTTGAGATCGTAAGGGTTATCTGGATGATCCAGGTGAGCTCAATCTAATCACAAGGGCCTGATAAGTGAAACAACAGGCAGACCCATGAGAATCAGTGTGATACAATGTCAGAAAGTTTCAAATGGCCGTTGCTGTCTTTGAGGATGGAAGGGGGCCACAAGGCAAGGAACTAGGCAGCCTCTAGAAGTTGGAAAAGGCAAGGAAGAGGATTCTCCCCTACAGCCTTCAGAAGGAACATAATCCTGACAATCCTTTATTTCAGCCCAGTGGAGCCCATTTCTGACTTCTGACCTCGAGAAATATAAGATATTTGTGTTTTTAAGCCATGAAATTTATGGCAATTTGTTATACCACCAGTAAGAAATTAATACATGGCACAAATGTTAAAAAAACCACAATATTTGCCTTCAAAGAGGTTACATTTGGCATAGGAAATAAGCTGGGTGTACATGGAGTTTCTGCAAGTTAGAATAAGACAAATGTATAAAAGGAAATGATCTAACATTCGCTGAACTCAGCCTATTATCTAGTAAATTCAATGACAAAGGGTATAATAAATGCATTAATTTACCATGGTGCTAGGCTCAAGCATATAGCAAAGATCAAAATTCAACATTACTCTGTTCCCATGGGCCTTATAATCTCATGCAGATAAACAAATATTACTTTAAAAAATCACACAAATAAAATATAAACTTGCAAATATAATAGCTAATAAGGAAGAAAAACATATGTTTTCCTCAGTACATTTAATGGTAGAATTTGGAATAGACAGGAAGGTCACAGAAAACCTTTCTAAAGCTGTCATCATTAAGGTCTGAAGGATAAGAATTTTTTAGTCAAAGAAGGGAGATAGAAGCATTTCAGGCATATTGGTAGGAGGAGAGATGGTCATCAAAAAGGACTAAAAGAATGTTTACTGTGGCTAGAGATGAGAGAAATGGGTAAGCTGGCTATGAAAAGAGGCCGAATACATAGAGATTTGGGTCTGATCATTTGAGGCCACTTTAAGAAATTTTGCATTATTGTAAAACCACTAGAAAAACATTGAATAGTTTTAAATAAAGCAATGAATAATCAGATTTGCATGACAGCAAGAAGACTTTGTCTAAATGGTACAGCTGTGTGGATGTACACACATAGGCCTGTTATAACCATGCCAAAGATAATGGTAGTCTGCACTTCACTGAGTGCATATATATATGGAAAGAAGTCAGGAGACTTTTGTGATATTGAATTGACTTGATATGAAGTAAGGAAAAAAGAGGGTTTTAAGAAGCAGAGTGATCGGTACAGAATGCTGATAAAATCAATACATCAACAATTAAAAAGCACTAACTCCAATTTAATGCTTACAAGTTGCCAAGTACTTCCTTAGCACCTTATATGGATTAGTTTATTTAATACTCACAGCAACCTTAAAAGATGAATACTAATATTCTCACAATTTTGCATGTAAGGATATGGAGGAGCAGAGAGGTGAGGCAAGTTCCCAAGGTCACACAGCTAGTACGTGTAGCATCAAGTGTTTGCACTCTGAAAGTCCCTCCTTTCTACTGCAGCTATGAAAATTATGCTTGATTTAATATCAAGGAGGTCATAAGGGACTCGGGTGAGAGCTGTTTCTGTAGAACAATGTAGATAGAAACCATAAAATAAAGATTGAACAGTGAGTGGCTATTGACTTTCATTTTCTTAGAAAAGTAGGTGGTAGGAAAATTGCTGTGAGAGGGAGACTGCTTGGGTTGTTTTAATAACTGAATTGATAAAAGGAAGTTTCAGTTCTGGCAGAACAGGAAGTATGTATACCTGACCAAAGCTCATTTCTTCTGCATTAGGCCAAATCCAGAGGCAATATGGCTACCTGTTGTGAGGTAGCCCCTTATGTCACCAGAATTCCTTATTTCTCACTAAAGAAAACAAGGTCCTTCGAAGTCAACAGGAGTAGATGAGCTCAACTTACACTAGAAGAAGCACTCTTTTTGTAGTTCCTGAAGCCATTCACAATTTGCAGTGTATATATGAGCAAGCCATTCAGACTGGGAGAATTTCATATCTGTATACAGTAGTCTTGTTAAGAAAAGAGACACTTCACTCTGTGCTAGAGAATACAACTATTTAAGCTAGCATTCATTGACCACTAGTCCCAAAATTTTTGTCTTCATATTAGAAACCAAAAAGTCCACAAATACACATACAGAGTGCTGTGGGAGGAACTGAGGAATTAGAGATCAAATATACATAGATTTTCTAAATGCAGAAAACAAAATAATTGTAGTAACTAAAAAGTGGTTTTGTTTTCCAGTTTCAGTTAACACTTTCTAATATGTGACTTTAATTTTCCAGCAGTAATAGTCACTTAGTCATATCGTGTGTAAGGATAAAGATGTCTGCCCTTACAAATTTAAGTGAAAAAAAAATTAGCTAAACTTCCTTTTAGAGATTAGTTATCCCAATAGCCAATGGCCAATACTAGATATTACTCAAAATGGACATATATGAATTTCTCTCACATTAATCCCAAGTATTAAGTCTATGACATTTTTAAATAGCTTCGATTTTATTTCATCCCATAACAAATTAAATCTAACATATTTTAAAAATAAGAAAATAATTGTAAACTTTACATAATGTTTCTCTAACGCTGTATATGAATTCCTTCTGAACGCAAGTGAAATCAAACCACTTTTGCAGACAAGCCTATTAGAGTTTATCATCAACTAGCAGTTGAGC